>NW_009953065.1:52038-112057 GCF_000747805.2 Chaetura pelagica
TACAGTCTGCCTCTTTAAACTCAAAACATCTAACCAATAATCTATTCCAAAAGGCTAGCTAGTGGACTAGAGATATTTAATAGGGAGATACTAATTCTGAATATCCACTAAAAGTGCAAAATTGAAAAGATCATTACGGTTAACTGGAAAAGATTAAGCCACCTGAGCAGCGTGAAAGAACGCAACAGTAGCTGAGGATGTAAGTAAAGCAGAATTTGGAATCTTGCACCTGCAAATCACAAGTTCAAATATAAACGGGACTGAAGGACGATGAGAGATAAATTGTCTTATCTTCAGTCCTAGTAGAAAATGGGCATTTATTAAAACCTTTGTAATGTCTATCACTGACTGACAATCTTATCTGAAGTTTCGGGAAGGAGACCTGTGATTGACAAGGTCTGAGAGAAGAGAAATTAATCTTTAAAAATTATACCTATAGAGTAGAGGCAGAGCACAATGGCAGGATAATGCACTGAGCCATACAACTTTTGTGGGCAATACTAAAAATAATTTAAGAAAAATTGCAGCAGAGCTGACTCTCCATTATATATATTTTGATGCTAATCTTATGTAATGCATCTGGTGCTGATCAGCATTACAAAGATCAGTGCTCTAAAAATACCTGAACATGACAGATAGATAGATGCTCCTCAGCCCTGATCTCCATCCATTACACTCACTAAAAATAGAATATTAAATTACAGAAGGGGTTGGTTGCACTGGCATCCAAAAAGGTGTCATCTGGGGTGGCTCAAAGAAATATGTGGCTACCTAAAAAAAGTGTTTAACTCCTTTAAAGAGTTAATATCCAAGAGTTTTCTTGCACCCATTCAGCAGTATTTGGAGTTGTCAACTAGCCATAATGCCACAGACAACTTTGTGCTTTTCAAGGACTTAAAGTCCAGAAGAAACACTAAATGCTATTTCAAAATAAGTCAAGTATGGCTGACAGGCATTACAGAAAGAAAAACATGTTTGGGTAAGCATATCTTCTGAAGTTCTGGCAATCTAAGAAAATCTTAAGACCAAAAGTAATGTTACTATAGAAGAAATCAGCACATCCTAAGTTATGCCTTAGAGATTTATTTACATCAGAAGAAAGTATGAATTCCAGATGCAAGAAAAAAAATCCCCCAATCTGTCAGCATTTTAAGCTTCCTCTTGAACAGATTTTGCATGCTGCTCTCATTCAGTCTCATTCACATACTGGCTACACCCACAGCAGCAAATCAAACAGTGCCAGCAAAGGTTCCTGCATCTGGTACGTCATCATCCGTATCCCTAACTGTTAGGACAGTCATTAGCATATTTTTGGCCTGGGCCAAAACCTACTCTCCCAGGTAATCTCCAGCCATGGCTCAGGAGAGGTTATACTGCAGAGAATATCCCCAAAGGATGCTGGCAGGCAGCCACAGGCTCTGGGGACAGGGAGCCTTGCTGGCCGGCACCGCTGGCCCCAGGAGTGCTGCCAGGCACCTCCCGCTGGCTAGGACAGACACTACTGTTACATCCCATGTTGGAGACGGACAGAGCTCACAGCTAGGATGGCAAATTAAGTCCTAAGTGTCAGTCATAAACCTTCACTGACCTTGTACTCTCAACTAAGAGAGGCAGACATTAGCATAAACATCAAGGTGACAGTGCAGAGCAATTTAATCCACAGCCTTTCTGCAGGAAAACCAGACACGTTTTGCTGATCCTTGAAGTGAGGCCAACACTAATCAGAACAAGCCTCAATGATACAAATTTGCCTTCAAACAGATGAGACCAAGCTCATTTACTTACATTTACTTATTTATTCTGAGGACACTTACATGCTTTCCTGTCTACAACGATACTCTCTTTGAAAAGCAAATCCAGGGCCATTTGGGGGCAAGCAGTGAGTGATCGGGAGGTATCAGCATTTGATTCTGAAGGATGGGTTGAAACAACAAAAAATTGTTATGATTTTCTACTTTTTAATATTTTTTTGGTATTTACGTTCTTTAACAATAGTGTTCTAACAACATCTGTCATCAACTATATCTTTATGATAGATAATAATTTACAAGAGCATAGTCCCAATTACACTATTTAGTAGCAGTTAATTGAAAGTAATCTCAGTAAACCCTTAAAACAAATTAAGTTTAGAAATCCTGTATATTAGTTTTAATTGTAATTTTTAAATGTCAGAGTCACTTTACATTTTAACATTAATCCAATTAAATATTCAGAACTGTTTTACAACATCTGAAATCCAGTTTCAACACTGCATTGGAAAACAACACCAAGCTAAAGCAAAGCTTCCCAGTTACTTCCCCAGAGCCTTTTTGTATTTGACTCAGCACCTGCTGCATATTACTGCTCATATTGCTGCTCCAGTACTCTGCAACTGATGCAGGTTCTAAAACCATGTATAACATTACATAATTGAGATATTTACTTAAGTAAATGCAAATAAAACTCAATATGCTACTGAGATCCAGGATAGTGAGAAAGAGGCTGCCTTCTCCCAGTCACAGATACCAGCTGACACTGACTTTTCCCTCACAACAACCCATGATCTAAACACCTCATTCACCAAAGAAAACCCATACAGATTTATTTGTGTCTCAAGTGTACAGTGGTCCAATGGTTTTGGGATCAGAATAGCAAGATCTTATTTTTCATTTTGGCATATCCAGTACCAGGATTCATCAGGATGTGAATCAATGTCCTGTCCTTTGAGGATATGGGACAACTATTGGAACTTCGGTGTGTGAAATCTAATTTTTCAGGCCCTTATGTCTTCTCTTTAATCTCAAAAGTCACTTATATTACTGAATCTTAAACATTTTAACTGTGAAATATAAAAAATGCACCTAGTGTCACCTCATGTTATCTTAAGAGGGTCAGGGAAGAGTTCTTCAAAGCACCAGGAAGGACTCTGCTCTCTCTACAGCACTTAAAAATTTCCAAGCAGCTTACATTAGGCAAACATGATAAATCAGAAAATGAGAAGTCAAGCCTCTATCATGAGCTGCGGGCAAAGGAGAGATCAGTAATTCTCCCAGAGCACTGCCCACAGCCTGTATTTCGGGCCTCTGCCTCATTCAGCAACTTTTGTAAGACGTATTGACACAAATCCAACCACATTTAGTTATGGGAATAAAAAAACGATTCAAATTCTCTATTTCCTTCCTCCCTCATTACACCCACTCTCCTTCTTCATCTTCTAAGTACTTCCTCTTCGTGATTGCTTAAAAGTCTGACAGTGGGAAAGATCTCCATTAAAACATCTGCCTGCAGCCTCTTGTTTGTTGGGAAGATCCCTTTTTTTAGGAAAACTTTTCTGAAACATATTACTCCAGAAAATACGATATTCCATATTTAGGAACCTCTTCAATTAAAGGCAATCACAGTTCTCACTAACTCTACCCTTATCTACCCTAATCTTAGGAGAAATATATCTAATGCAATATGGCCACACAGATTCTTGTTTTGCCTGTACTTCCAGCAGACATGAACTTGCTCTGTTTGTGCCCCGGCTGAATGAGGGTGTTGTGCTCAGCAAGGTGTCAAGGCTGAGCTGGTCACCTGGCTTGGAGTGGAGCTAAAATGTGCCCTGCCATCTGGGAGCAGAGCAGAGTGAGTTCATATTTGCTTGAATCAGGTAAGCCTGCCATCACATACCACATATAAAAAAGTTTTAAGATAGCTTGATCTACCAGAAGTTGTCAGCATAATCACCACCACCTGCTTGGAAAAGCAAGTGGGCAACCTGATTTTTACAAACCTGCCTCTGCAAATTACTCTTTGCTTGTTTATTGGCCAAAAGATACCAGGCCACTTCATCTCTGACAGTGATGCCTTATGGTGGGAGCAGGCAGCAAGACACAGCCTCCACAGGACAAGGCAGGAAGGATTCTTGTGGGACTCTCATTGCAATTAATAAAGATAGTCTGACAGGATGACTGTAACTCTAGGGAGAAAACTAGTAGAGGTCTCCAGGTTCAGAAACTAGGAGAGCTGCATCTTCTCTAAACAACTGCATTTAATGTTCACAGCACAACACATTTCATCTATGTGCACTTGGTGGGTGTGTTAGTGTATTTCAATCCACCCACATGCCATGCTGAACAGAAATAGCACAAAAGAGAACACACAGTACTTACATTTCTACTCACAATATATGAGGTAACTGAAACCATCACTCTAAAAGCAGGAAGAATGCAATAAAAACCTCAAGAATAAATATTATTTGAAATAGTCCTGTGCTGGCAATGGAACAGACTAGATGACCAAATAGGGCTCTTCCACCTTCAGCCTCTAAGGACAACAGATCTTGCAATTTATTTTTCTGCTTGCTGGCAAAAGTACACATCTTGTAAATTTTCAGAACTTTTAACTCTCACTTCTCTCCACAAGACAGCTAGTTCTAAGTATCAGCAAGAGAAATAGCTCTATCAACAGGTAAACCAAAACATAGTGATTGCAAAATTGCAACATAGAGAATTTTAATTATGAGAAAAAGCACATTTCAAGTACACTTAAAATTCAGCTCAGTAAATGACAAAATTACAGGTAATCAACTGGGAAAATACAGTTTTGTCTCACTTCCAATCAACAGGTGACTATGATTTTCATTTTTATACACATAAATGAAAAATCTAATTTAAAGTAGCACATGAACAAAATAAAATATTAATTTAAAAGACTTCTGAAAAAAAAACAACAGGCATCTTTTCCAAAAAACAAGCAGCCAAAATCTGTTCACTTTTTATAATGAAAGATTACTGCAGGGTACTACCCTAGAGCAGTGGTCCTCTAAGTGAAGTGTGTGCACCACAGGTGTCACACAAGACAATCCACTGGGGTGCAGGAAGAAAATATCAGAACTTCAATAGCACACATATATAACTTAGAAACAAATAAATATACATATAACAGGGTGCATGCTCAAAGTTTTTACTTATATGGATGCATGATCAGAAAAGCTTAGACACCAGTGCCCTATAGGATCCTGCCATGAAATGACTGCTGCCATGTCAAAGGCATCTCATGAAGATGATGGTGAGATATAAGGTCTCTTACAAGTCTTCTCAACTACCGCGTATACAAATGGGTAAAAATTGATCTAGGAGGCAGATTTGTGAGCTCCTATCTTTTGTTCAGCTGCATGGATAGCAAAGAAAAAAGAAACACCAAACAACAAATTTGCTCAATTTTTTTCTTCATTTTGAGGAAATGCAACCTCCTGGTTTCTCATTAATGTCTTTCCTCCACTGTACTTTTTGTCAGAATTTGATAAAAGAGCTAATTTTCCTTATGTGGCCAGTTACACAAAAGCACATGTTATATGTGTCAATCAATATGGGTAACTTAAGGTATTTGCAAATGGGAATGGATGACCCTCTGGAAAACTCTTAAATCAAGGAGAAAAGTTAGTGTTCTTTTTTTACCTCACTTGTATGAAAAAGTGGCCAGTGAACAAAATCTGGCACAGTAAGCAGACATTATGTTAAAATGTAAGCAATAGATTACAATATGCAAAATAGGAAAATTTTAATCTTATCTAAAACACCATCAGATTTGTTAATCTCTCTTCCAATCTGGAATGAGAAGGATGTAGAAATGGTGACTAAATGGAAATTTCCTGATGTCTGTAGTCACTATCAAGATGTTTGGGCTGCCTGATTTAGGAAAAATGCAAGAAGAGACAAAAGAATAACAGCACATAAAAAACACACCAAGCACCCTTCCTTAGCATCACCTAACAAAAACTGGACGGGTGGTGAAGTTGAAAGGTAATTCTTTTAAATTGATATAAATATTTTTTAAATTTTCTGAAATGTATAATTATCCCTTCAAACTCTGTAGAGTGAGAACATGTGTAATTACACAGAGTGAAATTAGGACCGTAATTCTGAACCGTTCATGGCACACACCAACCACATAAAGCATCAGCAGCAGATTAGCTAACAATTCATCCAATAGCAGAACACACCTACCTACTGCTCACAGAGGGTTATTTATATCTTCTCTGAAATTATTTGACATGGTTAATACAAGAATAGGTCTCAGGAAGAGCAACAGCTGGTTCTTGGTGTGGGGAAAACCAAAAGCCAGCAGTGTACAAAGTTACAAGTAACATAAACAAATGCTTTGGATTCACAAGAAGAGGCCATGTTTTGTTACAGTTTTCTGCTATAGCACTATATGAACAAATTGTTAGATGCTCTTTTTCCTCAAAGGTAAAATCTTTGAGTCTTGAATAACATTTTTTCTGGTTATCTGTCCTACCTAAAGGTAACTGGAGAATCAGCAATGAAATCTTAGTGAATTGCAATTCTTTTTTCTTTTCTTTTCTTCTTTTTTTGTGAAATTGAATAAATAAAACCCATAACATCAGAATATCTCAACATTTTTAGGACTGTACATTTCAGTTTTTCACCATGCAAATATCCCTGGAATATCACAGTATTAAGGTGTTTTTTTTCCTAATAACTCTTAAAAGCTCCTCCCCAATCTTCCTTCACTGAGAATTCTGAAATTCTTTTGTTTACTTTTATTTTGGAAGAGAATTAATTTGTGAATTCCTCCAGGAACTTAAACTTCCATCTTCAATACTGCTCTACTGTAGCTATCAGAAATGAAGCATCTGAATGGAAATGTTACACAGTCACCCTCCTCAGCTTTAGAAAGCTATCGTTGGAGGCTGTATTGCAAGACTGAATGAAGATTGCATTCTTGGCTACACCACTAAAACATAATGAGACAGGGCTGTCTGACATAGCTCCCGTTTGGCATGCTGCACACATTTCAGGCTTAATTTGTCTGCCCCAAAATAGGCACCAAAACAAGTTAGAGGGGTCTAGATTCTATCCACAGGGGTTGCAAGCACAGGACAAGTAGGAGAGCCATGCCCTTCTGGAGGGGCAGCTGGAGGCTAGGCATGAGATTTCAGCACTTTAAAGATGCCTTGATAACTGTGTTTAGCCCTTCCAGGTTTCAATTCTGTACTGTGTATCAGTAAGGAAAGAAAAATAAAAGACTAAAAAATGTAGTTGTGCAATATGTAGTTGATACTGTTTTACAATTTGCAGGTATATTCTTGAAGAACATTCATGTTCATTCTGACAGATTCACTAATCCTGTCAGATACTCAAATTTCCAGGTTTTAGTTCAAGGACTCAGACTCCCTTGTTACTTCTACATTCTTACCAGAAATCACATACTTGTCAGCTTATTTCTGCATATCCTTTTTTCAAGGGATCATCTTCCTGCCAGCTGGCTGGTCACAATACAATGTATGCCTTTTGAATAAGGCACTGGCCACATTCAAACTCTAACAGATCTGGTGCTTTCACAGTTGCAGCTGATAGATCTGGGTTTTTTCCAGTTCAAAGCCACTATCTGACAGTACACTCCATGATAAATAGAGACATCAAATACAGTATTTTTTAATCACCATGACTCTCTCAACCTATGAAAGATCAAGATTACTCTCACTTTAAAATAATGAAGCCATGATTTGGTGTCTTTAAAGGAGGAACCAACTTAAGTACTATGCTCTAAATATATAGCAAGATAATGTAAATACATGCTTTTGCTTTAAAATTTTAAATATTCTTTATGGCCCTCATGGCTACTTGATGTTCCTCTTCCGTTCATGCAAACTTCCAACCTAATTCACCCAACAAACATGGTAAATAAGGTATTACTGAATTTCAATTTTTTTTAAGCTACTCAGAAGTGTCTAAAAGGTTGACATAATCCTCACTAATATATTAGCTGCAGTGTTTTGTACTCAAATATTTTAAAAATTGTCAGCAAATATATTTTTTTAAATGAATATGTAGTATATTACTGTCATCAGAGTCTGAGTTTGCTTTCAGAATGTTGTGTATGTGAAAAACTTGTTTATAAGTACAAGCAGATAGCTCATTCTTGTGGGTCTGCATATTGCAAAAATTCACTGTAATCTCTTTGTTGGAAAAGCATTACAATTTTAGCAACAGATTTTAGAAGAGAACTATTGATCTTAAAAATATTTTTTTCATATGACAACAACATTCACTGCGCTATCCACTGGCTTTCTGAGGATCCTTGCCCAAGGGATAAGGCTTTGGGCATCCTTCCTCTATTCAGTTTAACACTAGGCACTGCAAATTACTGGAAGCACATGACAAATGTAAACAAATCAAGGGTAAGTTAAATATATGACAAATAACAAATATATGAAAAAAACGCCCAAATTTTGTTCCAAATAGTGAAAAAAAAAGGTATTTGAATAGTCCGTATTTTAATCCCATAAAGCTGATGTATCATGTAACTGATGGAATACCAGAAGTTGGTAAATATTAAACTGAATTGAGTTGTCTTAATTCAGTACAATTAAGATTAAATAATAATTTTGATTTTTAAATTAATACAACCAATTCAATTTGGACTTAAGAGACAAATTTTGCTGCTATCAAAATACTGTGTCTATCTGACAGCAGAATATAACTGAAAATGTTTCCAAACAGAATGGAGGCCCAACTTGAAGGTTTTGCCTATCTAGATTGATTTACTCTTACACTGTAAATCTACGAGAAACAGAACATTGTACAGAGAAAATCTTAAGTTTTTAGAAATTTAACATTACTTACAAGCTGTTCAGACTTTACACTGTAGAGCTGAACGGTCTTTGCCACATTTTTTGCCACAGCTAAACTCAGGTCTGGATCAACAGCAGCCACGTTGAGCTCACTGGAAGCAAAGATTACAAATCTGAATCAAGAGCTAAACTGCTGTATTTAATTGGTAAATAGTTGACGATGAATGTGTAGTTACATGGCATGTCAGTCTGAGACAGTAACACACACAACCAAGTCTTTCTAAGCACCGTAATTCAGTTTACAATCTAACAAGTCACTTGGGAATTTTATGTGCAGTGTTTCTATTCTAGTAAAAATGAGAGAAGTTTAGGAATGACACTTCAGTATGAAATCACTATTAGTAAGCCATTCAAAAATATTGACTGCAATTAACTACATTCAAGCTTTGGCAGCAGCTTTCAAACATTACAGGTGAATACACAGTCATTCAACTCTAGAATTACATGAGCTGTGCAAAAATACCCAGGGGATGCCTTAGCTTGACACAACTAATAAGCTGTGTTTTAGGAAATCCTTTTTAGTAACAGAGGCCTCAGAGGAATGACAGGGAAAGAACAGAAGAAGGAAAAGACTTGTAAATCATTTCCAGCATTACTTGCTCATTGAACTCCCAAGATTTTCATTGACTGGGGCTGCACTCATAAATGCTCTCCTGAAACCAGACAAGCACAAGGACCATCATGTTGCTAGTGATGAGATTAACCTCTCCCATGAACTGGAGAGACATGAGACACCCTGACATAGGAATAACCATCTCTGAGAATTCTGGAAGGCCCCAAACATCATTAGCTAAAGTTCATTCTGGAAAACTCACTTAAAACTTTGTAATTTTCATGTAGTTTTCCCTTCTCCTCTGTAAGGAGCAAAGCAACATCACCATTTTCAGACTGTATTAAACAGAGTAGTCCTTGCCAAAATCTTATGAGGGAAAACACACCATTGGTAATTTAAGCATCTCATTTTACAGATTCTACATTTATATCAGGTATTATCACTTGCAGTCATGCAACTATTATCTTCCCTGTGATACAGTCAGAATAATTAAGACATCAGATATTTACAATATGTACGAAGTTTCTCTTCCTGATGTTTTATAAAGTTTAAGAGTAAAACTTAAATAAAATTCTCAGTTATTGCAGAGGAAAACAAAATACAGAAAATAAATAATAAACTTTATAATAAATTATACCTAATAATAAGGAGGTGATTATCCTGCTGTATTCAGCATTGGTGCAGCCTCACCCTGAGCACTGTGTGCAGTTCTGGGCCCCACCATTTTAAAAAGATGTGATGGTCCTTGAATACCTCCAGAGGGCAACAAAGCTGGTGACAGGGCCAGAAGGAATGTCCTGTGAGGAGAAGCTGTGGACTCTGGGCTTGTCTAGTTTGGAAAAAAGAAGGGGTGACCTCATTGCACTCTACAGCTTCCTGAGAGGGAGAAGTAGAGAGGGAGGTGCAGATCTCTTCTCCCTGGGATCCAGTGACAGCACACATGGGAATGGTTCAAAGCTGTGCCAAGAGAGGTTCAGAGTGGACATTAGGAAGCTCTTCTTCACTGAGAGTGTGGTCAAACATCAGAACAGGCTTCCTAGAGAGGTGGCCGATGCCCCAAGCCTCTCAGTGTTTAAAAGCCATTTGGACAATGCACTTAATAACATGCTTTAAATTTTGGTCAGCCCTGAACTGGTCAGGCAGTTGGATCAGATGATCATTGTAGGTCCTTTCCAACTGAAATATCCTATCCTATCCTATCCTATCCTATCCTATCCTATCCTATCCTATCCTATCCTATCCCTTTCCATTCCATTCCTTAATTTTTATACCAGTCCTATAACTAAAGAGTAATCAACCTTATACTGCTAAGGAAGTGAAGATTACATTACGCAATGTGTTATACATGCATACCTGGCTATAGTTTTGATGATGCTGTCAAGCTCGTCAGAAGAAGGAGGATTCCGACCTCCAGGAGGGAAGACAAGATTGATGGGGTCAAAGAGTCGTGATAAGGATTTTGACAAATAGGCAGCTTCATATTGTTGCAGTGAATCTTTCAAGGCCTTTTCTGGACTGTGGGTGTAAGAAAAAATAACAACCACATTTTAAATTCAAATTCAAGATACCATTGAATCTTTCCAGACCATACAAACTTTGAAGAATTGAACCTTTTTCTTACTGCTCTTTAAACATCTGCACTTAAAAGGATTTTAATAGTGTATAACACCTTGCTTTTCACTTGAACCATGTAACTAGTCAGGGGGCCATTCCATGTATTTTAATACACTTCTTAGCACTGTCTCTAAGACCTGCACGGAATCCCTAATTCAGCTGTTCTTGAGACAAACAGTGGTAAAAACATCTGCAAAATATCAGCAAGAGACTCAGAAATGCAATGAAAGACCTTTTTACATTCACATATTTCATTAGCAGATAGCTTGTATTCAATGATGTCTTAAAAAAAGAAATGCATCTCCTAGAATTTGTATGCATATAGAAAGATTAAAAAAAAACCCAAACAGATTCTAAGAGAAAGACTCTTCTTAAATTTACCTTTAATAAGCATCAGTCTTTAGTATTCCTATTTGTGAAATGAGTAAGCAGTATATCTCTCAAACATTGTACCTCACTGTCAGAATTTTGGTGAACTTTGTACTTCGCTTCCGTTGAAGTCAATGGTGAGACTCCCACTCACTGCTCAGGAACATATTTAAGGCCAATACAATTCTCACATAAAATATTCATCTTATCTTACAAAAGTAAGATAACTAGATGTCCTAATAGACTTGATAAGCCTGTTTCAGTTTGATATTTCTGATATCATCCACTAAGATAATGTTTATTATAAACATAAAAACTGTGAATCATAACAAACTGAGCATTTGTCACACTCCAATGACTGCTGTATCATTAAGAGAAAACTACTGCTGAAATCACAACACATACAAAACTGAACTTTCGTAATTCTGCTTTTTTTTTTTTTTATCCAAAGAAAGAAAAAGATAAAATTACTTCTGAAGTCAGGGACTTTGTGAAAGAGATGACAATCCAACACCACTAATTATGTAACCTCATGAAAATCCTACAGCTCTAAAATAGTATTAAAGCAACAACTAGAGGAGGAAAAAAAAAGCCTTTAATTTTTTTTCACTGTGACAATTTTATTAATGCAAAGTTCCTAAAAATATTCTGCTTTCTCACAGGGTGAAAAGCTTTACATTTTATTGCCTCAGAGTTCATAATACATACTCATAATCTTGGGTTTTTTGCATGAATATGTTCTGTGTATCTTCTTCCATTTGTTGTAGTTCAGCAAGGAGATCAGTAGGTCCACTTGTGTTAAAATTCCTCTGAATATTTTTACTGTATTGTTGCAGGCGCTTCCACAGGTCATTATAAAGCCGCAGTAATTTAGGGTATTCCCCTTCAAAAGCTTGTTTCAAAAACATAGAGGCTGCAAAATAGAGCAATAAGCAACACACACTGTTAAGTTCAATTTTTTATTTCATATAAACATCCTGTATCCTTGCATTTATATCAATGAATTATTTACAGTTTTATCCTGTCTTTCATACTAACAATGTTATATTTATAATTAATGTCACAGTGGCATGAGCTACCACATTAAATGCAGTTGACAGAGATATGTGTTTTAGCACCAGCATTAAATCCACAACTGGAAGGCCAGACGTGGAAAACTTATTTTGTACAATAAAGGTAGTAATCATGACCACAAAGCATTTGGTATCTCACTTAATTATTACTATTATCATTCATTTAAGTCCAAGGTGTGATTAGAACTCTCTAAATCTAGAGATTTTCTAACAATAGCTTGATGGGGGGAAAGTGCAACTTCGAAGACACTTAAAACAGGCAAAGACAACTTCTATGAGCTGAAGTCTTTGGAAATCTAAGGAGGGAAGCAAAGACTTTCATACATACTTCGTGAAACAAAGTACCTAACATGCAATTCCTAAATTTGTCAAATAAAGAATGACAAAGCCAGCAGAAAATTAGCATTATTTTCAGCCTTGAAAGGCTTGCCATAAGTAACAGGAAATGAAAAAAATGTACAGCTGATGTTAATCTTGCCTTAACATCACTCATACTTTGTGGACTTCCCATTACCTTAAGAGATTAACACTGTTACATTTATTCATAGGTTTTTCAAGTTCCAGGCATCTGCCCCATTTCATTCAGGCTATCCTTTCAAGTCAAATATATTCTAATTTTTAATACCAGAGGATTCACTTTTATTATCAAATACAGAGTTATTTTAGGGCAAGAAGCCATGTTTATAAAGACTGTCCCAATCTCACAAAAGCAGACCATGATCTATTATCAAACTCTGTAAACTGCCATGAATCCCTATTTTTACATAATTTCTCTGATACTTTCTGTCTTCCTCTTATCTGTATGATTCAGAGGTCTGTGACAGATGTCAGCGGATTCAATCACTTAGAATTTGTATGTTAAAAATTAACATTCTTGTATAGATGCATCATTTATATAAAAGAAGTCTACTTATGTAAGCATTGCTTCCCTAAAACTCAGCCGTAGCCAACTAAAAACATCGTTTACAGTTCAAAAATCAAACCACTCACTCTAAAGGCTTATGTAAAAAAAACTTTATTAAAAAACATAACTAATAAAGTACTTTAAAATTAAGATGTCTTAACACAAGATGAATACATTTTCTTTTGGGATCATCTAGTTACTTAGCAACCACTGAAGAAGAATCAAACTGCTATTTCATCAAAATTAAATTGCTTCTGTAAAGCCTGGACCAAATTTTCAAGGGCCAATACAATAGCTGAGATCACAAAGATAACACAAGTCTTGCTCACTTTCACTGTGTTTGCAAGAGATTAACTTCATGCACTGTACACAAACATGAAAGATCTAATTCTGAAAGTGTCATATTCACCCGGGCTTATGATCAGTTGCATGCTGCATTAGCATCTCCTGGTAATAGTATGATGTTTATTTAATATTCCCTGATTGTATCTGCCATGTATGCATTACATATGTGCAGAATGTTGTGTATAGTCAGAAAAAAGCTGGCAAAGGACTATATGTAAGAGCATGTAGCAACAGGACAAGGGGTAATGGCTTTAAACTGCAAGAGTGTAGATTTAGGTCAGACATTAGGAACAAATTCTTCAGTATGAGGGTGGTGAGACACTGGCACAGGTTGCCCAGAGAAGTTGTGGCTGCCCCATCCCTGGAAGTGTTCAAGGGCAGGTTGGATGGAGCTCTGAGCAACCTGGCCTAGTGGGAGGTGTCCCTGCCCATGCAGGGGGGCTGGAACCAGATGATCTTTAAGATCCCTTCCAACCCAAACCATTCTTTAATTCAGAGAAGACACAATTTTGAAGAAATTCAGCTCCTATTTATAGAAGTATAAAAAGTTTGCTAAGATCAGATTTTTTACAATTAATAGGTGTTTACAATAAAAGACTGTAAGAATTGCTCTTTAAAATAAAATTTCTGTTTTTGAATTTGGCAAACCCACTCACTTGGGAAAGTGTAATGTGCCATTCCAAACATTTTTGCCTCCACACACAGTTGCAAAAATACATTTTTATTATTAGATAATGACTACTTAATAAAACAAAATGCTTATTTCTGAAAATTCAAACATAGCTTGGGAGGATCTTCCCATTTGGTTATAAACCCAAGAAGTTCTAAATTCACAGACCCCATGCTAAACAAACCACTCAGTGGCTCTAGTAGAGGAGATAAAAAGCAAAGGCTTTATTCAAATAAAAGACACAAAATAACCATAGAACACATTACAAAATAATTTATACCGAATACTTACAGTCTGTTGCTGACTGGAACTGAGAGGAGAGTGTCTGAGTCACTGCAGTCCAAAATTTGTACAAAATATCAGATTGGCCATTCTGATAGCAAAGGGACAAAAGAAATGCAAGTTTCAAAACACTCTTTTCAAACAATCTTAAACACTGCAAATGCTCCCAGTCAAAGCTGTTCTACCATCACTGAGAAGAAAACCTAAATAAATAAAGTCTGAGAAGTTTCCCTCAAGTTTAAAGCTAGAAAAAATATTGATGAAAACAAAAATGAAAGCTTGTCTTCTCTCAAATGGAGCATTTTCCTTCAATTCTGAGAGAAATGCTCCAAGCTCTCAAAGGACATGAATGTAGACCAAAGGAGCTGTGTTAGAAAATCTCTCCGCATTGCAGTGACCTTTTCCTTCCATGGGGGTCCTCATGCTGGCTACATCACACCAATTACTCTTACTGCCCTTACAACCTGCTTGCAAACATCGCCCAGGGACCAAAACCAGTGCATGCTGCTCTGCCTTGCACAGAACAGTCTCCTGTTTCTAAAAATATAAAACACATTAAAATGCAGTGAACCTCACAGCTGACTCTTCACCACCTTGTGTCAACAGAGCTTGCTGTCAGAAGTAGAAAGAAGGTAGCATATTCTTGCAGAAAGGACATACATGAAAGAGCAGGCTGTTTCCTTACTCCCCACAACATCCTGCACTTAGGCTCCAGCAGAAAAGCATGATTTTGTTTTCTCTCTTTTGCTTTCTTCCTGTCTGTGTATCTGAGGTAGAAAAAATGACAAGAGCTAGTGATGGGTATCCTGGCCTGCCTACTAGTAAGATACCTGGAAGGCTGTCCAACGTTTTAACGGCAAAGGGAAGCTCACTCTGGACAAAACAGTCTTCTTCATTTCATGGTATATATGGAATGCATTAAGCCTACTGTTTAAATTAACCAGTTTGACCAAATCACTATAGTAATGATAATCAGCAGAAGCGCCCAGAATGAAAAAGTGACACAGACAGCAGTGAGGAGAAATGTCAGCAATTCTAAGGATTGTATGTTAGCACTTGGCTGTTTCTATCCTGGCTCCCACTCAAGACATCAAAGCACAACATTCACAGCTAAAGTTGAGTTTGAGCAAAGGGCTGAACCCTGAAATTGCTGTCAACAAGAGATGCATTTTCTTGGCTTTCCTTTAGGCATTGCCTGTGATTTCACTGTGAGAAAAATGAAAACAAAAGCAACGCCAAATAGCTCTTTTAAAGTGTCAGTTCAACTTCTGCACTGCCCAGCACCACAAAAAGAAGAGATTACCTATCAAATATAAAAATCCAGCTGCTCTAAATTGAATTACTACTTGAGATGACAAAGGAAGAAGAATGCAATCTATTCACTTCTACTGGCAGTAACATGCAAAGTAATTAAGGTGTTTAGAATGTCATCCATTAACAGGATACCACTGCATCCTACTTAAAGATCTGGTCATTGAAAGACTGTCAGTTCAAGCTCAAGTTTCAGTCCCAAAACTATAAAGAACTGATATAAAACCTAAGCATCAGTTAAAGGTACACTCAGACATGTAAAAATTAAAACAAAAATAAGTAACTGTCAGATATAATGCTCTCACAAATTCTGAGATTAGCTGAAGAATTCATTCAACCCTAATCCTTATCTCTAAGGATACCCTGATCTCTAAAGATATTCAAAGAAAGATCTAATTTATGGGTTAAGTGTTAAGAACTGAGAGAGAACATACTTTGTGCAGTTGCACTAATAGTTGTAAAATGTATGAGAATTAACATAGAAAACAAAAAAAAAACCTGGGATGTTGGCACCTCATTTTTGACTACCTAAGGGCACTGACCGATTTAGAAACTGAAGTAACTTATTTTATGGCTATCTATCCTCTGTAAAATTGTACTTGATTTTCATAAATGGGCAAAGTAAAATGATTGTGTTAGACAATAATTTGGAAGGTGAACTGCATAAAATATCTTTGGGGTTTTGTAAATTTATTGCTATAGCATAAATGTGAAATTGCTCAGTTCTTCATTCACAGTTCCATATTTAAAACATGAAAATTACTATAAAACAAATGGTCTTTCACACCAACTCTAGAGTAAATTAATTAGCTTTCATATTCTCTATCACAATCTGGAACAATGTTTGCCTATTCAGCATGGTAACTCAATTCCATTTCTAAATAGTCCAATAGAGGTAGAAAAATTACTTACAGAGCACTTTCAAACAACTTTTCTTTTTCATTACTGTAATCACCAGCCACACCTCTTGTTATAGTCTCAGCAGAAAATACAACAATTAAATAGTCTTAAAAACAAACCTGCATGTAGTCTCTACCCATCAACATTTCTATCTTGCCAGACTCAACATGGTGACAAACAGCAGTTAACATTCATGTGACAACATGTGATGTTTTTTATGAAAATACATAACATCGGTATGTACCTACATATACATATATTGCATAAAGCTAGACATACATACATACGTAGCCATGCAAATATTTGCATAGTAGCTACAGCTGTATTGGTTAAGCATCTGCCCATTAGCTTGTCTTCTGACCTGGGCAAATGGTGCTGATCAACTGTACCAGAATTTTGTAGTGAGGAAGGCCCTCATGTTTCAGCTGACCAACTATATTGTGTATAAGAAGAAATAGAGGGGAAAAGCTACATGGAAAATTCAAACAACATTTCACACTGATTGAGTACTCGGTCAAAAACGTTTAGGGGAAAAATTATTTATGTTTGAACCATCTAAAAACAGGGTCCAGTTCTGGAACAACTGAAAACACTATCTATGGAGTCATAACTGGCTGCTTCTGTAATGTAGTATGCAGTATTTCACTTTGCTCAGTGTTAAGAGGCAGCCACTCTGGAGGTGAAACAGAGCTGCTGATTAATAGCACACAAAAGACCATGTAAGGTCTTTGTGGCAGGAACTACAGAATATTGTTGCCTATGCATACACCAGGGGGTATTTAAGTAGGTGGACTATAACTACCAAAATTGGAATAAAGCAAGGCATTAGCACAAGATAATCCTGCTGGAATGAAAAGTGCCATATGTGACCAGAGTATCCAGAAACTATTAATTTATTTTCTTTAAATGTGTAATTTATTTTGCTTACATATAAACTCAATATATTATTTTTTTATGCACATGTAAGTATCTCACAGCTTGTTTTTTTAAATAACGTATTCTAACAGAGAGTACTTCTGTGCCAGTAATCACAATGGAAATTATAATTTAACTTTTTTAAATTTAACATGCAATTCCATCTGACAATAATGAATTCTAGGAAACTACACAAAAAAAGGGTAGCAAAAGAAGTGGTTTTCTCCAGCTTAGCAAGAAATTACAGGAATGTCCCTCTCTGTGTACTGGAAAACTCCTTCAGGGACATGAGAAGATAGGCAAGATGAAGGTGGAAGAGGAAAGATCAGCACTGTTTGCCTGAAATATACTCAGCAAATCTACTGGCTCATCTTATTGCAATGGAAAGTTCATAAGCCTTCCCCTATGCTTCATATAGCATCATGAGCAACATCCCACAGTATCAGAAAGTAACTGCTCTTTTGGGCCTCTCATTTTCAGAAAATGTCATTTAGCTAAAAATGCATTCTTGTAATCTTTCTATGTGTAGAGTGTAAGTAATTCATTTGGTCCTCCTTCTACACTTACACCAAACACCCTCACAGATAGACAATGCATGGGAGCACTGGGTAGAATCAAAGACTGGCTGGGACCTTAAAGATCATCTAGTCTCAACGCCCCTGCTCTGGGCAGGGACACCTCCCACTAGACCAGGTTGCTGAGAGCCCCATCCAACTTGCCCTTGAACACCGGGGGTATCCACATTAGTGATTCAATGTGTAGAAGGGATTCTTTTTGGTGCAAATCTGCCTTGTGTCTACACTTACATTTTCCAGTACACACTGAAGGGTGCTAGCAGACTAACTTCCACTATTCAAGGAATACCCAACCTCATCATTAGATTAGACAGAACTTAGGCAATTTAACATTTTTTTGCAGTGTATAATAATATTTTTGTAACAGAACCCACAAGGATGTACTAATATTTTTATCAATTAATATTCTGAGACTTCAAATTGGGCATTTTCCATTTCTCTTACTTCTGAAAATGAAATAAAATTGAAAGATGTTAAATTACTTACACCCCCTCCAAAATAAAAATGCTTGCTTTAAAATCTAGTCACAAGCAGATTAACATCTTGTGATACAATCCCTTGTAGCAGAGCAGCTGACAAGATGAGTAATGAACTGCATCCGATTATCTTTTCAGCTCGGTGGCAATCATTTCCCAACAGCTACCTATTCTATAACCAAAAGCACTGGAAAAAGGTCACCATTCTGTCATATTTCCCCCACATCAGTGTATGTGTTTAGTAAGACAAAGAACACATAAGTCTTTAAAATTTAAGAGGTCTGGTATTGTTATCTGGGGCAAAACTCTTTCACGTGCATTTGACTATATATAAATCCTACATTAAATATCCATCCATAATTTAAAGTCTCTCAGAAGAAAATTATTGCACTTGAGCATGTAATAGAATGCTATTTCTTCTTTCCATGCAATATGTTCTTTCTCCAACAAAAGAACCTTAGCTGTAATTGATGGTATCTAAAATTCAGGATGGACAAGATTAAGGTTGACGCACACATATTTTCCCCATCATGGAATACAACTGAATTAAATCTATGAACATTAATTGCATGCAACTGTAGGACTATAAGGGCAAAACAAGATTTCCCTCCAAAGACAGATCCACATAATTCAGCATTTTTTAAGTGATGTTACTATCTGTTCACAGCTTTATTCTGATCTCACAGCAGAGAAAATCTGCACATAAATCTTACTTTGCACCACTACAAGATGGTTGGGAGGTTAAGATCAGCCACAGAATTGGCTATTTTTTCATAAACATCTGCTGCAAAAATGTTCCTATACCTAAACTATACTTACATAAATGAATCATCTATCAACCAAAACTGGGAATTAAAAATACTGTCACTACTGATCCTGCACCCAGTCACCATTTTATTCCCCAGAAGTGATACAGCTGAGCAGCTGTGTCACTCAGATGATTTAGTAGCCCCTATGCAACTCCTTGGGCAATGCAAGGCAGCTTAGGTCTGTCTTCCTCTTGTCCATCCTGTGCTGTCAGAAACAAACTGAACAACAGCCCAGTAACACAAACTAGGGCAACCCTTTGCTACTCTGACCTTCTGGACAGCTAGTCAGAACTGAGGGAATAGAAAGACGCTTTTGCAACACATACAGACTATAAGCACTTAGCTACTTTAAAAAATGTTACTCCTAGGGAATTCACTTGCATCTGTGTCAAGTAAAATAGAAAAACACAATAACAAGATTCCAGTCTGGTTCCTCCACCATAATTTTATCCTTTTCATACTGTTTAAAAATTCAGTACTCAGTCACACATACTGTTCACATAGGAATTACTTGCTCATGGAAATTACACACATAAATCAGACTAAATATGTCCAGCAGGCTAGACCAGAAATGGCAGGAATTTTCTCAACAGCAGGACTCACTATATTGTGTACATGAACTGGACAAAGACCATTATTGCAGGCCATAATTCAACAAAGTTCAGTCTTATGAAATAGCAGGTGTGGGCAGTCTGTTTGACTTGCATGATATACCTTATTTATGTGAAATGAAAAATGTGCTTAAGTGCTTTGCTGAATCAGGGCCATAATCAACAATAGGCAAAAAATGTGTTCACCTTGTGTAACTGTTTCATTTCAACTATTATCATAAAGTTACTAATGTCAATGCTCTGCACAGACAATAATATTGTGCAGCTTCCCCACAGCAGAGGAGGTTTTAGATAATACAAGTAAGAACACACAGACACCATATTGACTCCTGAGGTACACCACTAGTTACTAGCCCCCAGCTACACTTTGTGCCACTGACCACCACCATCTGGGCCTGGTGGTTCAGATGGGCCATGCATGAGCAATCCTATGTTCATAAAAAGCTGAATTTCAGAACTTCAAAAAGAGAGGCTGTTATATAATGGAACTGAGAGAGACCATCTTCTACACAATGACTGGTGGTAACGAAAGGATTCAGATCAGTATGATTTTATTGGCATTTATACTTGCATATTTAAAATCCTTTGTTTCAGTAGTCTTTATATCTTCAGTGCATTGTATTAGAGCATGTATGCAGACTTGTCAATAGTGTGAAGCTACACTATTAACTGTAGCTGTATAGATTTGAAATTTAGATTAATGCTGCCTGTTTGCAAGATTACAATATTATCTTTGATGGAAAAAAACACAGGCTGACAGAATCCATGTGCTAATGTGTTAAAGCCTTTCCCACTTACTTACATGAAAGTGACTTGATTTCACAGTTCAAAAACTATAACTCATTTTCACTAAGTGAATAAACCACTGAACAACAGTGGGATGACTACCAATACCATAAGTGCAAAGGTATTTGAAGATCTGTATTCACTGTTACTTTACAATAGTATTAATGCTGCAGCCTGGAAATCTGATTTAAAGTCTCCTCAAACATAAAAACAGAACAGTTTGCCTCATTTTTTAAAAACATACTGAAATACTAATTAACTTTGCTACTACTGAAATGAAATCTGTTGAGCTCTTTTTTATATAACTATTTAGTATCTGACATTAAAGTTAAAATAAAGGAATGAGGATAAAGCACCCCCTTATTCAGTATTAGACAAGAATGAAAGAAGATGCTGAAAAGACATATATTTATTTTTACAAATATCTCTATTTCCTCCACACTGTAAATTTAGAACCTAATGAGTATAATTTCCCATCTGTCAATTATCATATTTGTGTCTAAAATAACTAAATTATTACACAAATAATAAATTTGACCCACTGATTCTAAACTGGCTCCCACTTCATGACAATCATTTCCAAGTTATTTTTCCCTGTAGAAATTTTGCTACTTCGAGCAGAATGTGAAAAACATTTTTTATATTGTGAAGCCTCTTTGAAATGTAAAACAATATAGTGAATATCACCATGCAGCTAGTTGCTGCAGGCTCCTGAAATCAGGCTTTGCATACTAATACATACAGTGTTTTCTATTTGTAATCAAAGGCTCTGCCATAAAGAAATATGGGACCTGTGAATGCTGCTCTAAAAACAGAAGACATTTAAAGGACAGCCTAAATATTTTTTTCCCACCAATAAAGCAACAATGCAAATGATTTAACTATTTTGTATGGCAAGGTCTTATGGGACAAAAATAAGGAAATCTATTTGCACTATTTCTATAGCAACACAACTGTCAAATGTTAGACTGTGAACAAAAAGCCATCATCCTTAGTAGTGCAGTTAATCAGTAAAGAAATAGACAAATTCCCAGGGTGTTTTCAACAAACCTTTTCTTTCTTCTCAAAGTAGTGGAGCCTAAATTTCTTAAAAGAACAGTGCATTTAAATTTCTAATGTTGTCTACATTATACATTCCAGGTGAACAGATGTCAATAAATGACACCATGATTTTAAAAATGACCTTGATTTTTTTGTTTTACTGCAGGGCATAGAATTTCATTAGACTGAGTTGATCAGTTTATACCCAAGGTGTAATAGTTTCTAGACTTCCAGCAGTAGTGCGACATTTTAAAAAGGTCTCTTTGTGCACCTGACAAGAAATAAAAGAAACAAAATAGGTTTGTTTTTTTCAAATATAGCCTTCTTAACTAGAAAATAAAGTGCATTTTCACTATTAGAATATTAGAATTCTTAAGTGATTGCTCTGAAAAACTAATTTGTAAGGAACAAAAATACTTAGGTCTTTAACAGTGTCCTATATCTTAAAAACTACTTAAAACATAAATTAATCCTCCCATATTCCTGCAAGATACGCATCAACTAGACATAAATAAAAAAAAAACTTAGTGTTTTCAAAAGCCAGTGTCCACCCCAGGGACCTCACAGCTTTCTTCTACCCAGAGAACTGAGTACAGCAGCAATTCAAGCTACACCTTCACCTTGCCTACTACATGCCCAGTCCAAGGATGAAAGGGTGGTTTTGTTACCACATCCACTCAGCCTGTCGCTGTTCACGGAAGATTGACAAGAATAGTGATAAAAGGAGCACTTCTGGTAAATGCATTTCTTTTTGAACAGTGGGCTGACTGAAAACCAACTGACCTAATAATTTTCAACCACCACCAAAAACTCCACCAAACCACGAGTGAAATAGGTCATTATAACCTACTAACCCACATGACTTCCACACTATCCCATTTATTTACAGGTGCACGTTTCTGTCAGGGAAACAGAATTAAAAAACCTGCTCATTCACCTGTGTTAGATCTCCACAAAGTATCTTGCTACTGTTTAAATAATAAACAGAAATCACAGTAGAAATTACATGCAAGTAATCCATTTTTGCTTCTACAAAAAATACTGGAAAATAAATCACATGCTTGTAATAATAGGGGAAAACTAGATTATTTTCTGAACTCACATAAGGCAGTAATTAGATTATTTTTCAATTTTTTACACATAGGATTATTTTTAATTGGGTCAACTGAATGTGAAGAAGTGAAGTTGATGTGAATAATTTCAAAGCAGCAACATCTTTAACAAGTTTGGACAGGGAGGAGAAAAAAAAGAAGATGAAATGTAAGTACACTTTAGGCAATAAACACTTATATTTTCCATTTATTTACTTTATTTCCTTCTGTATCGTTAACACCCCATACTGCCAGTGTTGACAACTCAAGAAAATAGCCTGCTTACTCACCAAACGTTCATCAGGAGAGGCAATGATAAAAGCTCTGCACGAAGTCCATGATAACACTCCCTACAACTCCCAGCTGACTTTTTTACCCAGAGCCTTAAGTAAACGGCAGGGCATGTGTTGTGCCTTCCCTGCTAACAAGCGGGACATCCGCAAATCAAAGGTGACCAAGGGCTGAGCTGCCCTCACAGGAAGCATCCCCTGCTACCCTTGCTACTGAGCACCCCAGTGCAGGCTCCTCAGCCCCTGCCAAATGATGAATGATTTGCTGCTTGTTAGGCTGCTTCTCACTTTGCAGAACTGTTTGTGGATGCCTCTGTAGGAGTGAAGGACCCAAAATAGATGGGGATCAGAGATCATTTTCAACTCTTTTACAAGGGGCTTAGAGGGATTCTTATCTCTAATTAGGAAGCTGGCTGTCACAGAAAGAAATGTTGTGCTTCGACTTACACTGAAGTCAATTGCAGTTTAGGTATTACAACAGCTAAGGCAGGATTAGTCATGGCACATTGAAAGAGAGAAGCAATAAAGCAAAGTAAACTGGAGTAACCTATTAGCTCTATGAAGGTGAATTAAGCAATTGAAAGAAGGGATATAAATAACCAGTCATTAGGTGAAAAAAATACCAAATTTGCATTATTTAGATCCTACTTGTAATTTGAATTTTTACCCTTAACATTATGAAAACAATAACCCTATCTTTTAAAAAAATGTATAAAATGAAATCTCTCTTCATTTTCTCAAAAACTAGAAATTAGAATGTAATGAATTCTGCATTCTCTTAAAAATGGATGGCAAATCCTTTGCACTCATTTCATACTGTGGCAAAGGTAAATTACCAAAATCTAGATCTGCAAAGGAAAGGAGTGGAAGAAAGTACAGTATAAATTTCATCTCCAGATTCTTCCAAGATACTCATGCAAGCCTGGATATGTCACTTAACTCTTGGTCTCATATAATGGCAGGAAAACTTGGAAGGTAATTCTGTACGAAAAAACATACTTTTACAGAGTGTGACATACTTTAAAAGATGTGACTGTTGTCATTGCCCTGCTGCTGAACTCCACTATTTAGAAATTTTACAAGTTCTATGCCTCAGTTTCTCGATCTGTCAGATTTATGGTTTTGTTTTTTAAACAGAGAAATTTTTAGAATCCTTTAATTAATTAGTATTTTTTTAAGTACATTTTTGGTACAACTTGATACATCACTACTAAATATTATTATGGTAACAGGTAATCAGAAGGCCAGAAAGCTTATGTTTGAGATCGTAGCTTCCTTGCCATTAAAGGGCTTGTGCTTTAAAAAGGCTGGGTCTCCTCTTCTCTTATGCTTGCTAAGATGATACTTGCACTGCAGTAATCAAAACAAGGAAGCAGATGGACAGGCAAAGCAGCTGCTGCATAAGATGACTATAATAATAATGTTGACATCAGTAACAGTAATTAGTGCACAGGCTATAGAGTGGATGATTCGTTTTCCTATCTTCTGGCGTGGGCATGCTGCCCCAGCAAATGGGTATAATGTTAGTGCCTTTAGTTTGTTGTGTTAATTTGCTCAGTTTATTAATGAAATTGAATACAGTAAAGAAAATTCAACTTTTCTCCCTCTTTATAACACTTGCTGAGGAAAGCACAAGATGGAATCTTCATTAGTAAATGGCAAAATACCAGTTTCTTACTTACATCTATTTTCAATGTACACAACAATTCCCACTCTCCCATACAGCCATCTGTACATACACTCCTGAATTTCAGCAGCATCTAGTACTTGTCAGGCTTTGTCTAAACAACAGCTCTACTGTTTGGTGTGACTTCACCCATCTGCAGGCTGGTGCTATACCTTTTCCAAAAGATGCTAGAACAAATGGCATAATTGTGAGAAGGGCCAATAAAAACACTGTGCTACACTGAACCATCTCAGGTAAGAAGAAAGTAAAGCATCAGTGCTACCAGCAGTACCACATCATGCTGAGAGAGTTCTAGCAGCATCAGACAAGGATGCACCACTAATCCTTATCTGCCTCACTAAGAATGACAACTGTCCAGCCTGGAGTTTTACTATGCCAAAACACCTATTGAAGAGCAAGCTACCTGGAGGAGTGATAACTGTGGAGAAACAAATAGGTGGATTTTATTTATGAAATATAGTTTGCCATTTAGATGCAGTCCTGCAGTATGAAGTCAAGGGGAAGGAAGGGTAATTGGAGATATTATGGAACATGCTTGGCATGACAAATCAAAAGCCCTTTATTTTATTTTCTAATGACTTTTTCTTTACTTTGCATTTAGCTTCCATTGAGATTAATTTTCTCAGCTCATTTATTCTCCAGGATGATAAAAGATTTGCTTTGGCTTCCCTCTATTAATCATCCTCGACGCCTGGAAAAACTCTTATTCCTTCCCTTCTTCATAAGGGAAGAGTGAAAGCAAAAAGCACAGGCTTAGGGTGGGAACAACTCATGAACATCGAAAGCTCATTTATCTAACCTCCCTTTCCATCCAAACTCTTTTTGAGCCTTCCAGAGTTCCTCCTTCTGTCTCTAGATTTCTATATTTCTCCTAAACATGCTGATCCACCAAAGAGCTCCACTGAGGCAGCAACAAATATTTTTGGCCAGATCAAACTTTTAAATGAAGAAAATATAGTTAAGTTTGTAAAGTTTTTGAGAGGTTTTGTGTTCTGTTGTGGAATTCTTTTTATAAGACAGAAAGAGAAGCTTGAAGTGCCTCATAGAAAAGTGATGCTCTGTGCAACATTTTTTGGGGATGGGCTTAACAGACAGATGAACTTAAATGCTATGTTTAACCTTCATTATTTGCTTTCACTGTTGAGAAGACCACATTTGCATATCAAGAGTTTCCCCAATATACTTCAAAAATTAAATTCATGTAAATTAAAAATCCAGCTATATACTTGGAAAAGGACATGTCTGCATAAACACATCTTCTGTTTTTGTTTCTTCTCATCTACCAAGATAGATGAGATAGCTTCAGTAATTCTCTTCCTAACACTAAAGAAGGCCATTAATCAAATTATTCCAAATATGAATAGAGCAGAATGCAATTGAATGGAAAAGAACAGGTATTCAAAAGAACAGCCATGATTATTTTTCAAGGAAGAAGTTGCCAAGAAGCAAAGAAACAGATGGCTGAAACTGCTAGATGAAGACACATATTCCTATGCAAACTAACAGACTTAATTACTTATATCACATGGTATTTTATGGAATGACATTAATGATCAGTAATAAAAACTGACTGTGGTGCCTTATCAGCTCACTTTAAAGGAAACAAGATAAATTATTAAAAGAACACATTTATACCCTACAGACGTAATCCACAGATCATAAATACAGCTTTTGATGTTAGTGTGACTTTCAACACTTTCCCATTAATTTAATTACAATTTTTTAATGGAACTGTAAAATCACAAACAAAAGCATTCCCTCATCACAATTTCCTTAACAGAATTGCTAAAACACACTCAGCTAAATTAAAACTTTACCTTAACTATTTCCTCTATGAAGCAGACATGTGACACAGGATCCCTCTTCTTTGTTAATACCTTCTGCAAATGTTGAACCTGTAAGAAATAATTTATTGAGAGGAAAACTGACATCTAATATCATATATGCAAAACTGCATGACTAGACAAACAGGAATTAGCTGCTGATTACCTGTCCACAAGCTGCACAGATCTGATCCATGAGCTTCTCCATGTTTGTCCAGAGGGCAGCTCGAAAAGCTGCTGTGTTCCCAGGTGTTGGCATAGCAGCTCTACCAGGGCCTCCTAAATGGATTTTTAAAACACAGAGCAAAACATTTCAGCCTTCATACACGAAAATTAAAAGATCAGAAATACAGATCTCTCTGCACGCTAAGAATTTTTTTTCCAAGTCAAAGCAGCATAAATTGGCTTCAAAACAGCTCTGTAAATGGCCTTACTTGTCTCACTTACTTGACTTGAGAAGTCAAGTAAACTCTGAAGTTTAGTAGGGATACTTCAATGTTCATCACCGTTACCTGCTTTAGCACTTTAGACTTCCACAGAAACACCAAGGTAATGCTAATGAGGATCAGGATGTAATAGCAAAGTGAAATGGTAGAGACAGCACCTGTGATAAATACAGGTATTTACCAGCTCAGGACTTAAACACATAGGTGAAGTGCTAAAAAAAGCAGCTCATGGACATGCAGCTTCTAAACCACCGCTCTCCTTGAGGGGGCTGTATTTCTTTATCATGCTGGTGATTATGGTTTTGGACCTCCAAATTGTTGCAAAGTTGTTTTTTTAAAAAAGTTTTAAATTTTCATATTGCCAATGCTCAAATTTGCCTGCCCACCCCGTCCCCCTGTGTTCTTTTGTTTCTGCACTAACATGTGGGAACGAAATGTTGAACAGTGCAACATTCCTTCATACCGACTACACTGCTTGGGAAAGATTTCCACCTGAAAAAAACATCACAACATAGCCACAGGTTTGTTCCATTGCTTGCAAAGAGATTCTACCCATGATCCTCCCACTAACACAAAGAAAGCAAAATTTGAATTAATGACAAACTGCTAAGAAAACACTGTAAGGTTGTAAACTAATGAGGAAAATTTTCTGGATGAGTCAGGAAAAAGAGGAGGGGAAATGAAGGAAAACTTCTGATCCCCGTAACAACATAAAGACCCAATTTTGGCTTTGTTTTAGATTACTTCTGAGACATGCCTGCTCCCATCCTTTACTGGTTAAAGTAGGTAGGGGAACATTCCTATAACAGGCTTGGATGTGAGAGTTTCTTCCTCTTGACAACATACTGTACTTCTGTCGAAAAATTCAGTTACCATTCCTTGTAAAACCAGTATCATACCTCTTGTAGCAGTTTGAGATGGCTGGGTCAATACTTTGATATCCAAAGCATTTTTAATGTTCTCCTCCAGGACTGTGCAGTATCCATCTACGACATTAGCAATGGTATCCTTCAAAGTCCCAAGATTATGGAAAACCTGAAGAGCAGTTCCCACTTGAGTCGGATTCTAGAGAAAGATTTTTAAAAATAATTATTACCTTTAACTGTACTAGAGGTTTTTTTATCCATGATGGAACATCATTTTACTGGGCAAGTTCATATTTAAGTTCAGTCTGGTAATTAATTTCATGTAACATTAAATAAATGGCAATCTTACAGCATAACAGAGAAAAGAGGGTAAAGGAGAGGACTGATTTCCTTTGATTGTTTAACAATGCTTTGCTTAGCTTCCTTTGGCACTACTCTCTGATAAGAATGACAAAAAAGGAACTGGAAGCACTGCTGGCAATATCTAACCTAGCACGGGTCACTGGGGATTGATCCGATAATTCCAAGGGTAGTTACAGTACAGCTATATTCAGCTATGGTGTAGCTAGAAATATTGTTTTAACACATGGTATCTATTATAATATTGTCATTTAAGTGCCAAACCGTTAACTAAATGAGATACAGGCTTAAAAAAACAACCAAGGACAAGCAGGTCAAGCCCCTACTACTGACTCCTGCAGAATTTAAGCCTATTCTATTTCTAATGCTGACCATGTTGTCTTCCTCACAGTAGAATTAGGAATGCAAAGCAAACAGGGATCATTTCCAAAGCTTGGGGAACTAAGGAAAAAAAAATTTAAAAAAGGAAAAAAACAAATTAAAAAAGCTCAGGTGTCTCTGTATTGCTCAATAATACAGGGGATTGAAAACTATCCAAAAACTGTTCAGGTTTGTTGTTTAAGAAACCTTTGATTAAGATTAAATCTGATGATAGTTCCACTGTGCAACACTAAACACTGGCATGGGTGCTATTTAGCAACAGAAAAGGCTCAAATTATTGCCTTTGGAAACTAAGCACTCTCATCCATACACTGAACACTGCTTTTTTATTTAGCATTCTCAGGCAATTAGTGGAGGGGGCGATCAGTTGATCATACACATATTAGAAATGCAGTCTTTTGTCATTTTTCTTAGTGATTTCTGCCAGCAGTAAAGAACATGGTCTGGCAGAAATCCTGGCAATCACTCTGGACAGAAGTGTGTGAGACGGCAGGCACATCCCACTAGAAACCCCACTGCAACTCTCCTCTGGCAGTGACACCCGCTACTCCTGCTGATGGCTGCAGCAGTCACTAACATTAAAGGGGTCTACTGCAGCACCAGTGCAACTCAGCTTCATCTTCCTCAGGTCACAGGTTTTTTATCCAGACATTCTTGAGTCAAAGCAAGCAGCTGTGCTCATCTGCCTCTCAGGCATGGGGAACCTGCACTGATACCACTGCAGTAAAGCTATGATGCTGCTGAGGATGGTCTTGCTGGTACCACCATAGACTCCAACAGGTTTTCTGATCCATTGACGAACGGTACATTTCCTTAAACCTAATGTTTCAGAGTGCACAGCACTGTAACTACACATTCATGTCACACTTTCTAGGGTTTCTGCAGAGATCAGAACCACAGCTGAAGTAAAAAAAGCCAGATGCCATCTTCTTCCCCAACTCCAATGAGGAATTCCCAGGTTTATTGGAAAGCAAAGGAATATTAGGCACACATTAGGGTTTGCAGACCTTACACTAACTGCACCAGTTTCTTTTTTCGAAATAGTGTGGGAATTAAACAGCATTCCCAGCACAGTATTATGGGTCTGGGACTTGTAGGTTTAGTTTCTTGACAACTGGGTATGCTGTAAAATCTCTAAGCATCCTGTGGGTGTGCTTGTGGAGGTGGGAAAGTAAGCCATAAAGACTGGAAGATTAATGGGATGTCAGAAAATGAAGAGTAGTATAATGCAAGGAGGGAATTTGGGGACAGAATGAACAAGAAGAGGAAAATATAAATGGGAAGAGGATGGGGAATAGAATGAAAAAAAGCTGCAAGGGAAAAAGAGAATGAAATTGAAAGAAAGAAAAGATAGAAAAGACTTGCCTCATTTACCAGTTTTTCTTGTTCAAATTGCTGTAATTCTTATAGAATACTTAAACAATTATAAAAGAAGGCACCAAGTCAGTGATATAAAATCAATATCTTACCACAATACTAAGAGCACTGAGAGAAGTTTCAGTCAGACTCTAGTAAATGTTCATATATTAACTAACTAAAATAGAACAGCATCACAAGGTGAGCAGGGCACTATCCAGCCTTGAATACCCTGGTGGTCAGATACTTAGTTTCCTTACAAACAAGCAGTATAGGCCCAAAGTTGTCCTCCAACAGAGCCTGTGCTGTGTTTCAAAACAACGGGGTTTAGCCAAAAGTTGTCAAACAATTAATTCTAAAGTTAGGAATACTTAGGGAATAACCAAAACCGCCATTATGGAAACCTGCTGTTCACTATGTTTACTTCACTCAGTTCACTTTGTTCATATGAGACAGCAGTTTTAATTTCCAACACAGTTCAGCTTTACAAGGTCAGCTGAATAACCAAAAAAAGATCCCTTAATAGCTTCTGCAATGGTTTTAATTAAGAAAAATAGTTGTAAATACATACATATATATTCTGTTAATGATTGGTTAGTCTACCTTTCTTTGTGAGGCTGAAAATCCCCAGTCAGTGGAGTATTTACTCCTTCTCCCCTCTTGTTACCATTACAACACATTGCCTCCTTCAAATAATGTTCCCTTAAATAACATTATTAGCCCTATAACAAGTACTGCTACTTAAAGATCAAGGGACTGAGGAAGGATTTGTGAACATGCACAGCTACCAAATACAAGTAGTTCTTACTGTCACCAAAAGTGAAGAAAAGTGAGAAGTTACTCCAGGAAAAGTTGCAATTCAAAAAGCTCAAAGAGGTAAGCAGTGAAGGAACTCAATCACCTCAGTTGCAGCCAAGGCGAAATGACCTATTCAGCAGAATAAATTATTTACTAAGAATTGCTGGAATTCCTGCTTTGTAGTGTCACTCAGCTATTTTAATTGCAGGAAAAATTAACAAAAAACCTAAAAGTAGAAATCAAATGCCAATGAAATTCAGCTGCAGTCTAAAAACAGAATTTAATTTATTTCCAAAAGTGCATGCCTTAAAAAAAATATTAATTGATATATTACAACTCCTAAAAATGAACCTACTTAGGAAAGCATGTCTCTGTGTTCTTTATCATCCCATCTGTCTTTTACTCTGTTCATCCTTAAAATCTGAGCAATACATGAAAAGGTCAAATTGGCAATGTAAATCCAGAAAATACAGACTTCTTTCTAATGATCTTCCAGTTCTTCATGTTTTGACCTTTGCAGTGTTGGGAGAAGTGAGAGGTTAAGATGTTATAATTTTATATAGAAGGTAATACTGACATAACACATTGGCCAGACTCTAGAAATGCACATTTTAAGCCTTAATAGCCAAGAATCCCAAAGCAAAACATGTAAATATGTTTAGGTTATAATATCTACCTTCTGTCAGCCCATGTTTGGAATACACAACTTCTTTTGATAGAAGATACTTCACAGGAAATGAAAACAGCCATAAAGCACAGCCATAAACAGCCATAAACCTCAAAATGTCCTCAAACTAGGTCAGACTTTTGTTTCTTAGAATAACAAGGAGTAAATAACGAAAAGCATTGCACTACAAAGGTTGAGAGAAGAAAAAAAAAGAAACAGAAGCAATAAAATACTAGAAAGCAAAGAAACAAGATTTTTCAACACAGCTAAATAGCTTGCCAAAGCACTTATTCCCTGTAATAGTGTAATCAAAGCAACAGATGGCTAAGAGCTAATGGAACAGAAAGGCATCAAGAACTGTTGTAAAGAATTACCTCATAAAACATCAAGCAATATTCCAAAGTTTACTAAGCCTTAGGCTATCAATGTGAAAGTAATTTCAAAGAAAGTATCTGGCACCTCTGAGGACAGATCAGCTAGATCAACTTCCCCTTAACAATTCCAAATTTTATCCTACAATGCTGTACTCATGTGTTGAAAAAGTATAAATTAAGAGTAGAAATCATACAAAATTATAAAAACTAACAGACAGCAAGAAATAAGGGCATCTGAGCCAAAACAAGCTTCTTAAAATGCTGTTCTCACCTCTTACACAACTTGACCAATCTCTAAAGACCTCATCAATAAAGAATCAGTCAGCCAGTTAATCTGAAGATGTGGCTTCTCTACTAAAGACACAGCTGGTACTTTCTGATGAAAGTTAGAGAGTAGAGGGCAAGGTTGTAGCATGTGTCTTGTCCTTGTGCAATCTGGACTTGCACCTGCTGACTCAAGTCCCATCGCTGAAGTACAGAAGTATAAGGACAGAAGATGTCATTACTAATTCTGATCTTTGCACAAAAGCTCATCATCCTCCCTGCTCAAAGGAGGATCCACCAGACCAGGCTGCTCAGGGCCCTGCAAGACAGAGATAGGCTAGTTCAAATAAGCCTGAAGACATCCTTCTCCTGGCTCCATTTTCCCTTCCTAGTTCTGCTTACAGTTACAGGAATACATAGCAATGAACTCCTGCAGTATTTTTTATTGAGTTCCACTAAGGGCACCTGGAAAGAGAACAAGTGTCTGCACATACACCTAACAACACCTCCTCAGTGTCCACAGTGTTACCCACCCCCTGACAAAAGTCTCAGTCTTCCAAGTCTTTGTGTCCACTGTGAGAAGCACAAGACCAACCTCTTTCTGTTACAGAGGCTGCATTTAAAGAAATATATTTTATATTTCTATAGACTTTTAAAAAAGAGATTATTAGACCTTTTAAAGATAAATGGGCAAAGGTGTATTATACAAAAATGTTATTGTGAAGAAAAAATCTGAAGTCATCTAAAGGAAAAGCAATACTGTGCCTAGTTTTGCCTGCAGCTAGCATGTACATTCAGGATCCTGTTCTGCTACTGAACAAGTTAGTTCTCACCCCTCACTTCAGTGATCTGGCAGTAAAAGCATTTTTAAACCTTCACACAACTAGGAACTTACCATAGGCAGTAAGAAAGAAGGGAGATATAAGAGTAACTTGTTCCACACAGAGGATATTATTCATTACCTAGGAGCTGCAGCATTTTGATGCAGAATTACCCCTTTCTAATGCAACATACTGTTCAGTTCCACATGCCATTTCAAGCTAACTCAAAGTTTTAAATTTTCTGTTACCATAAGAACACCTCCAGAAGTACAATAATGCAGAATTTCACATGGTATCGAGTAGCAGATCAAGAACACAATGAAACACCCATTTTCCAGAGAAGACTGAGACAAAGAGCAGATTTTTAACCTGAGAAAAAGGCAAAATGAATTATCTTATTTAGATAAGTATCATGCCTAGTCAATCATGTTTTTCATTCTGCTCTATGCAGATGTGGCTTATTAATGCTTTACATGTTTTTCTTGGATCACCTAATTACATTATTTCAGAACCTGTTAACAATCAACAGTCAACGGTACAAACCACAAATAGAATTACAGTCTGGGAGAGGCATTTAACAATAACATACTATCTTATCTGGAGAGAAAGAACATCAGCCTTAGTTTTGAAGAGAGACAGATCCACGAAAGTACCAATTAAAAAGACTGGGATGGATTATGCAGAGACCCAGCCAAAGCCAGGGTCATTCTCTGCTCAGCTGTAACCCTGGAATCCTATCAGAATTTCATGCATGTTGTTCAGTTTAGACTATTTTAATCAAATCAGAAATCATCCTAATCTCCCATATTTTATTTACAAAGACTTTCGCAGTTGAGCAGAGCAGTGGCCCATGCCTCTTCATGTAAATGGGTGAACCAATTATCGTATTTCCATTAATTGTGTTAAAAGCATCAGAATCAGATACCTTCTTGCCCTTATAGGCACTACCCAGTCTTAGTGCAGTTTCAGTTTTGCAATGTGGCCAGAGCAGTTCAAGACATAATGGTTGACATGTTTCCAGTCCAGCAAAATCACCTAAACAGATGGACAACCAGAACACAGAAGCAGACTAAGCAGCAGTCTCTAATTTAAATCATTTCTGTCTGCAAAGAAAACTGAATTCAATGTTATTAAACAATCCTGTGTTTTCATGACGGATATTCTCTGAGGAGTAATTTTTTTGTGATTACAAATGACATTTACTAATTGGTATGAGACCATACTGAGTGTTTCATATTTCAAAATAACTAATCTCAATGGGAAGATCTAACACACAAGGTGGTTCCTCATAGCTTTCTAAGGTATTCTGACTTTCCCCCCACTCTCTGACACACACAATGTACAGCTTCTAATTCCTTAAAATTTATTTAATAGCAACAGTTTTTTGACCAGAAAAGCTACACATATTCTTCAAAAAAACATTATCAAGCTCTAAGTGAACAGGTATTTAAAACATAATCTGCAATAGAAGGCAATTTTTTAATGTTTTGTGGCCAAATTAATCAAGATGAATCTTCAAAGAAAAAGACCAGGAGTGAATTTAAAAATTATCCAGTTGATTCTCGTATACAAATGTCACTAAACAATGATTTTGGCAAAGAGCTAAGTGATGATTCATAGCAGAGTGAAGGGATGTAAAACATTAATGACTTCTCAATTTTCACCTATTACTTTACCATAAAAGACAGCTATGTAAAAATACTGTTCAGATCAGATATATTTTCAGGAATACCCATTTACAGAAACTATTTATAAATAACTTTCTTGCACTGTCATAAAAACAGGAACAGAAATGATGGGATTAGCAGGGCCACAGAATAATAAAACCTTACAAATAAACACCGGAAAGTGCAGCCTATTTGTTGTGCTGCACTGAAAAGTGCAGTAAAGTACTTCCAAATACTCCATTATCCAGTCACAGATTTTTGGTCTAATTCTGCATTTATGAGTCATAAACACCTACAGGGTAAAAAATGAGAGAAAAAACCCAGACACATAATCTGTCAATCCACTTTGATTAACCATTTACATGGGCTAGGAGCAGTGAAGAATTTTACTTTTACAAAAAATACTTGTCACAGTTGGACATGAATTGCATTAAGCTTCCTAAATTACCTCTAGATAGGGTGAGTGAACAATGGCAAAGTGATATAAAGCTTTCAATACAACAGCTGAAAGCAGACAAAATCTACACAATCCCATATTCTGCTTCTAATTCAGTTTATATATTTTAATAAATGCACACAGGATCTCACTGGACAGAAGAGACTTTCACCATACCTACTATTTTCAAGGCTTCATAACTCACCAATAAAAAATTAACTCCAAATGTATTTTAAAAGAAAGCCTCTATTTGCTTACATTTACATAGTATAAAAGATTAATCCACTAGTTTAGAATGACTTGTCCACCAAGTCTCTTTATTCCTTTTTCTCAACAATCCTTTAAGAAAAGCAGTATTTTTTAAGTAAATAAATTTTTAAATCTCCTTTATGTATTCTCTATTTACTAGATAGTGCTTTCCAATACCTCTAGTAGCAATGAACTTGACTAGTAAACATTACAAAATATGTCCAGAAAACGTTTGTTGCAGGGCAACAAAATACTTTGGTATTTTAATTCCTTGCACATTTTTTGAATACCCCCTGGTAGTGCCATTGGACACTGTATTTTAGTGATTAATCACTGGCAATCCAAAAATTTATTTTAATTGAAAAACATTCATGTTCATATATATGTAGATGTATCTACACTATTATGCATCAGCATAGAGCTGAAACAACTAGCAACTTCTACAAAGCACTGTGAACACAAGAGGAGACCAAAGTAAGACTGTCAATCACAAGGTTACTAGCAGTACCACATTCATGTCATTTTTTATCTTCTGTGTGCTTTACTAATAGCAGGAAAATATATTTGATGGTGGTTTCTTTTGCAAGGGCACACAGATCAAACATCAAGTGACTTGGGATCTAATATATTTCACATCATGCTTTGCATTTTCCATCTGGAAAATCTGAAAAATCACCCGCAACTGAAATGTATCGTAAAGGTAAATGCATTTAATTACTGCCATATCCACCACCAGTAACTTCTTTTCAGCTTTGTGACTAATTTCTTCCAAGAAGGGAAGCGTCTGCCTATCTTTTCTTCAAAATCAAACAGCTGGAAATGCGTACAAGCTAGATTTTATAGCAAATGTGTCTAATGAGACAAAAAGGATAATACTGCTAGCACAGCATTATATAACACATTAAATAACTGGTCCCAGATATTAAGAATGTTGCAGGGTATTTAATTTCAAGACTGAGCCCAGAAATATGTTTTTGCCCACTGAAAAGCAAGAACACATATTTTCTCCTCAACAACTCTCTGTACACTTCCTTTCTCTCCAGCTCTGCCTCTAGAGGAGACACTAGAATCTGACTAGAATACTTTGACTTTTTAAATAGCTGAAGATTCAGTTTCATTTGAAATTGTTGTCGTGACAGGTCTCCATAGTACTTTGCTGCAGCAATCACAGCTTCTGACTTCTCTATTTCTATTTAAAAAATAACTTTGAGTAGCAAAAAAAAGGGAGATTAAAAAAAGGGGAGGAAAAAAGCAGCCAAACTAAATTGCCTCTTCATTACAGCCAGAGCAACAGCAGAAAGGAAACAATATTGAAAGATGCTGTTTGCTGTCCCTTCCTCCTCTGCAGGTTTAAGTCACCAGAGTACAGGCAAGCATATTTTAAAAATAATTTTCAACCCTGTGAATTCTTGAGTGAAAAGTAATTGCAGAGCATTTAATGAACAGCAGCTCTTTGAATGGCTTAAGTAAGCTTTTAAGTTACAAGGAGAAAAAAACAATCCATTGACTAGAGTTCAGACTCAACAGTTTAAGATGTGAATTTCAGCAGGTCACTGAGGCCTAAATTCAAAAAGGAGACCAACCCAGAACTTCCCAAATACACTGTCCACACAGCACTACAGTTACTCTTCCCTTTGACCCATGACTATCAAATCAGTTGGGTCTATAACATCCTTATTAAGTAGAACCAATCTGTAAGCACAAATGAGATGTTTATTGATTTATCACTAATACTAAGAACTAATCTGATTAAATGTTGCAACTTTGTACTATCTCTGAATGAATGAGTGATCCATTAAAACCCAGGCACACGTCTGGAACAGCTTGCCCAAGGACTAAACAATACACAACAGTTGAGCATGTCAGCTAAAAATTCTATTTTTCTAGTTATATAGCAGCTATTAAAGCCACATGGACTGACAAAAAGCAAAGATATTAAAATATACATACAACTATACACAAGATCTTTTTTAGATACAAGTTAATAAGACTTAATTTTATGTTACTCGCTTCTTGAGAAAAATCAATTAGTATTTTATCTTTTACACGATACATATATAGTTTAGTACCTCTAACTACCAAGATAAATGTAAAGAGCTAGCCTTACTTTTCTGGTCAGCCAGACATCCTGAATAGAGATTGAAATGTAATTTAAGTAGTGATCTATATTCAAATTGTCTGATTGATTTGGCTGAAATCCACTGATGTATTTTTTTAATTGAAGTCTAGAGGAATTCCCAGAAAACAATCTTCAGTATGTATGTAAAACTGTCCTTTATCTGTATTCAAGTGGATCACTAGTGTGTCATACACACCTTTAATAATGCTGTCACAAGCTAAACAAATTAAGATCAAAACCATACAGTTCCAGTTTCAACATTGGATAAAGGTACAGCTGACAGACAGGTTAGACTTGGGGATCTGACAAGTGAAGTAAGTTGTCTGCTGTCCCACTCAGCTTATTAATACAACATGATACTGTGTTAATGCACGTGCTAAGTTCTGCAGCGCACGGACATTTTTATGTATAAACTTACATTGTGCCTTACTGCTGAAGTTCTGCAGCTCCACTCAGCCTACAGAAGTACTGTCTATCTTCACTGATTTCCAATATTACTCATATTTTCAAGAAACAATCTCCAACATAGAAATTTAAAACCTATCAGGTTTAATGTGCCAACTACTTTACACAAAAATGATCTATCCATAACAAGTATTTAAATTCCAAAGATGTGAGCTACAGTCTACCCTTTCCATATGTGACTTTACACCTGCACACATCCTTTCCAATAGCATCTTGTATCTGTTGAGTGAGTGAGGGTGTTGAGTAAAGCACAAATATTTTGAGAGAAAGCCCTGACTGGATCCCTTCAAATTATTATTAAGGGAGTTTCTCTTTGATTATTCCTAACAATATACGCAGAGCATTCCTTAGACATCTGCAGAGTCCCAGCAAACTACAAACATTTACACTGTATTTCAACCTCATGCTCTAATTTAAAAGCTTTATTAAATATCAACTCATAGTTTAAACACACAGATTTACATATATTCCTGAAGGACTACTGAAACATGTACAGTTACTTCGGAAAATAAATTATTCAACTTTGGATCTCTACAGCGCTTATCAATGGAGTGACTGATTTCTCTTGTGGTTTATCACAGCCAGACACTGATGACCTTGCAGGTGAGAGGGCTCCAAGTAATAGTTACCTAAAAAAGTCATAATTCAGACATTCAGCAGTCTGACAATGATGATTCCCTCTTCTCTCTTCCACCTTTGAAGGATGCTGCTGGTCCACATACATGAGAGAGCAAACTGCTGGCATGGAATGTCCCTGCACCTACATCAAGCAGTGTGCCAACAGATTTCACAGACTTATCAGTGTGTAAAATACAGTATTGAATTGTCAACAAGGTGATTTACTTTCTTTACAGTAGCAAATATTTTCCACTAGTGAAACTTCAAGTAAATGAAAAATATGAGTTTTGTGCCACCTATAAATTATAAAGCAACTCCAGGGATGCCCAGTGTTTTTGCCTGGGTGGGCCACTTGCCTTTGTGCAGGGGCAGAAGAGAGATATAGGCCATGTTCCCTACTCTACAAGATGACTACAGCACACACAATAGTAGCATTGCCTGTGTCAGAGACATGACACTTGCTGGAGAGCTGGACCTCCTATGCATTCATGTGAGCTATCTCACACGTGCATCCACTGCAACCAGCGTGCTGGACGATCTGTTCAGGTGTCAGTTCCAGGACACCATGTCATCTGACTTTTCCAAGAAGCTACTAAATTTACCAAACATACTGGAAAGATCTTAAAAAGCAGTTCAAGTTTATTCTCCTTCTCTAAAACAACTGTATATTGAGCTAAAAATACAAACATCTAGCAGAAATGTAATGAAACAGTTATTCATAAGTCTGTTTTTCATTGCTCACACTTTAGTATCTCTCAGGTTAGTCCACATCCTTCTTGATACACTGCATCCACTACTGGAACCCAAAGGGCTGAGAAGTGCACGGGGATTACTTCATGTTTAACAACCTATACTTTTGTTTACACCTTTTCTCCTCTATGTCTGTTTGACATGGCTGACATTCAGCCTGTAATCCATTATAACCTCAAAATTCCCTTCTGTGGGTCTGCTGTCCACAAGGCTGCTTCTATTATATACCGGTGTTTTTCTTACCTTCCTCTTTTCCTTCATGCAGTACCTGGCACTTATTCCTTTTCAATAACATCCTATTTTTTTCAAATCGATTTCTCAAGATCATTCTGTATTTTAACTCTGTCCTTACTAGACTTATTAATCTTTCTTAGATAGGTGTGATCTGTAAATTTAATAAGTATATTCTGTTTTCCATCATCCAGATCACTAATGCAAGCACTGAATAGTGCTAGCCTTAGGGCAAATCCCTGCAGAAACTCAGCTGATACATTTTTTCCATTTTAGAAGGTTAATCAACAGTGTATAGCTTTCCAAACTGTACTGCACTTAGCAGTTTCACCTAGATTATCCTTCCCCACTTCGAGTTTGAAAATGCCACAAATAAAAGTCTTACAGAAGAAGCATCAGACCCCACCTTTTACACCTCCATCCACTAAACTGATCACCTTTCAACAGAGGAAAACTAAGCTGGTTTGACACAAATCACCCTTCAGAAATCTTAAATGATCATGCAATAGACTCAGCACATGCATGGTTATCAGGCACATTTGGGACACTAACAAAGTGTGGGAGGGTGTGTCTGTGTTCCTACATGTATCATGATTAAAAAGCCTGTGCATAGTAATGTATGGGGGAAGCACTAGAGACCACCATGAAAGCCACCAGCAACAGGGAGCAGCTACCACCACAACGTGGTGTGGCATGCAGTGACTTCTCAGAAGCAGGTAACAGAAGGGCTACATGTGGCTTACAGACTGAAGGTTGACTGCCAATACAAAACATCATCTTTGGCACATACATCAACTGCTTAAAACCTGTAACCTAAAGAACAAGGTTGAGGTGGAATATTCTGTGGAAGGAGAACATTCTCTTCTGATCACCTCATTAAATTACCACAGAAGTATTTCCCTTTTCCAGGAGATAAAAAGTTACATATCCTCTTCCAGCATCCGATCCCACTTTTGAAATTCAAACTAGATAGCCTCTAAAATTAAAAGTAGTAGCTGAGAAGTTCTAGAAGCAAATGTTAAATCTTTCAACTGTCAGTACCCTAGTATTTTTCTTTTATTACATATTCCTGTGACACGTTACCATTTTCAAATGGTGTCTAATGTATCTTAATCAAAGCTGTTAGGGGGAAAATTAAAATTCAGTCAATACATTTAGAAGGCCAAAAGATTTATTTGTTACCTCAGAAAGGCATTTGATTTCAGAAACATAAAATACTAACATAGCAACATGACTGGGAATGCTAACAGTAGTATTCAAAAGATTTGTTACCCTTCAAGGCGTATTCCAAAACTGAGTGCTGAACTAACTCCTGATTATCCTAACATATCCTGACACACCTCAGTAACATGACTGTTTAGTGGCAAAGGAATGCTCCACTGTCTGTTTCATCAATATGTTTAATTTCAGACTTCTGTCACCCATCACCTGAGACCCCATATTGCTGCTCATTGTGTAAGAACCCCCAATTTTCAGTTTTTCATTGCTGACTGCGTCATGTCAATTATTCTGAGGAAGATGAAAATGTAGAAGAAAGCAAGAATCTCCACAGTAATAAATGAAAACAGAGCAATCAACTCACGTAGGAAGCACCTGAGCTCTTTCTTTCACAGCAACAACCTGGTCAGAAAAATCAACTGCTACTATGCCAGTACCTCCTCCAGCTGACAATCCTGAAAACCCTGACATTTCAAGTCCATCCTCCACAACACAGGTATTGTCCCTGTGTATCTGAAGTCCCTACACACCTCTGCACCCCATCTGGGTGCCCAACTGGGAAAATTGCTTTGCTGTCTGTCAAAATACTAGCTAGCATGGCATTTTTCAGGAGAACATGCTCGATGGATAGTGGGTATGCCTGTATTACAATGAGCTTCCATCACTGATGGCAAGGAACAAAAGATTAACATTTTTTGCCTTAGAAAAAACAACAACCTAACAGATAAATTAATGGATACATTGGGTTGGTTTGGTTTGGTTTTAATTCTTTAAATCGAATTGCATCTCTTTTACAAAAACCTCCCTTAGTTTATGGAGGTCATACACACAGTTGCAGGAATTCTTGAGTCATGTAAGTCATACTCCCCTTTGACCTTAAATTCTACAGTAACTCCCATTTCACATTCTTTCTTAATAGGGGGAGAGACAAGCTTAATCTGAAGGAGGAACAGTGGAAGTCATATGATTACACTGCAAAGGTGGAGCAGGAAGGTAAACACACAATACGTTACTAAGTGTTAATCTGGTGTGAAGACTACAGATTCTTTCACATCAGCAAGGTGGTGTGCCCGTTTTTATTACTTCCAGATAATTTATTTTAGTAATTTCTCACAAGGTTCAATCTGGCCCTGGATACAGTACAGGAATCTGAACAGATTTTTGCTCTTCACTTGTCTTTAAAAAAAAAAAAAAGCTCAAACATTTTCTAATAAAGCTACACAGCATTTAAAAATACAATTAAAACACCCTGTACAAGATCATATTTTAATGTCTATACAGTCAATAGAACTTGTTCTCCACAGATGTAAACTTCTTCCAGTCAAACTCAATCACAGCTGATTGTGAAGAAACTTCCTTCTCTGGTTAAATGCAAAAAGAAAAAAAACCAAACCACATGTTTCCCAGAAGTCTGGGGGTTTTTGCCCCCTCTTCTCTACACAGCAAGTCTCTCCAACACTTTGGCCTTAAAAGCTGTTTAGAGAAAGGAAACCCAGGGCATACACATGAACATTTATTTCTGTGCCTCTCATAGCTTATCTCGGATTCAGATGAACCAAAAATAAGCTAAAAATATTGGTTATTATGGAAAAAAACCCACAACATTAACAGTATTTCATGTTTTAGCATTTCAGAGTAAGAGCCTGAAATAGTATTCCACCCACGCCCAAAAAATTGAAGATATGCAAAAATTCCCACGTGCAACTTTATTATCTATTATTGAAGTGGGAAAATGACAACACTGGCAAAATTTTGCCATTTTTGGTAATAAAGTAGGAAAGCAAAGGAATTGGCTTCAGTCCTGCATCTTCTAGTGAGCAGCTGGGAAGGAGGAGGCAAACAGGAGCACCCCAAAAGCCAAACTGAAAAAAAATGAGCCATGGATTGAGAAAATGTAAAAAGAATGCCCAGCTCTCTTTAATGTGACACAAAAAGAGCAAAACAAAGGAGAAAAAAAAGTAATTAATTCTGATGATACGTAGCTGCTTGTTACAAGGCTGAATTAAGACAAATAACCTAAGTTTCACCAAAATTCTATAAAAGCTATGTGCTTTAATCCTTGGAAATGAAAACTGGCCCTTTTTTCCACTGATAAGCCCACCATTACTATTCCTATAACCACAGATTACGTTCAACTACATCTTCAGCTACTTTTGACACCTTCCTTGCCTTCTCTCTGCTCTAGTTTTTTTTACTAATAGTCCCTTAACTGGACAAAACAACTTCTAATTATTTCAGAGAAAATTAAAGGTAAGTGAAAACAGGAGATTGCATTTTAAACTCTCTAGTCTGTCTTTACTTACTAAGGAACATTTCTTCAAAAGGTAATAGATTCTAAAGAGAGTGTACTACAAAACACTTCTGAAGAACCTGGAAAAAACATGTTTCCTGAGAAAGTCAACAGCAGTAGTGAATACTGGGTGGGAAGGACTAAAATGTGAAAGTGAGTAACATGTTTTTTAATGGATCTTTTTAGCCTTCATGTTTGTGAAACTATGCATGGCACAAATCTTCTCTTGCAGCTTTTGAGAAAATGAGCAGCTCTGCTTTGCTTTCTACATCCTCATACCACCTGCAGGTCTGTGGCAGAGCGGTAATTAAATCGGTTCTCAAACTTAGGATTCTCTGCAGAACAGAAACAATATTATTCTCCAAAGCACAACTGGCTTCATAGATTCTTACCAGACATCAGATGGATGCCAAGGGAAAAGAATCAGGTATCTCTTACTCTTCAAGCCATAGAGAAAGAGTGGCAGACTATTCCCTTGCTCAGTGATCAACAGCATTAATTTTTGTACAATTTCACCATACTCTGCCTCCAGACTGCTTGAAAGGACATATTTCATTCTGCCAGTTCCCTGACATACAGATATCTGGATTATGGTCCTGATTGTGGCACATCTCTTGAGGATAAAATAACCTAGTTGAAATAAAAGTCAAGTTGCAGAGATCAGGTAAAGTGATTTAATGGTCTCTTCTGACTTGGATCTATTTCACTGTCATATAATAAACTGATACATTTGAATTGCTCTATTAGTGCTGCTTATTGCAAGTTAAGTGCAAATCAAACAATATCAAAGATTATCTGAGAGTATTTATCTCTAAAGTTGGATCTAACCAATTAATAAGCATATAGTAGTTAGTGTATTTTAAAGTTGTCTCACACTATTAATTATTTTGGCAGAATTCTAGAGGGGAAGCTTTACACAAAAGCTGTCAGTGGTTGAACCAACTTAAGCCAGCCCAGTTAGCAACATGGTTAACCACAGACCATTAAAAGGTTTGCTATTGAACAGTGCTTTTGCAGTCAGCTCTTCACCTTTTTCTGGGGTGGACATATGTGGGATATCCACAAACTTCTAAAAATTGCAAGAGATAATTAACATTGGATTAGGAGTTCTGACTCCAGCATCAGTTGGTCTAGTATCAGACCAACCAACACAAGTTTTTAGTGTATTTAATACACATGAAGTTTACTGAAAAGCAGATACAGGCTGAGAGAATTGGGGTTATTAAGCCTGGAGAAGGCTCCAGGAAGACCTTATGATGGCCTTCCAGTACCTGGAGAGGGGCTCCAGGAAAGTGGTAGAGGGACTTTTTACAATGGCATGTAGCAATAAGATGAGTGGCGATGACTGAACTGGAAGAGGGTAGATTTAGGTTAGACATAAAGAAGAAATTATTCACTGTGAGAGTGGTCAGACACTGCAACGTTGTGGATGCCCCATCCCTGGAAGTGTTCAAGGCTGGGTTGAACAGGGCTTTGAGCAATCTGATCTACTGGGAGGTGTCCCTGCCCACACAAGGGGCTTGGAACTAGATGATATTTTAAGATCCCTTCCAAGTCAAACCATTCTATGAAAATGCAGTCTAAAGCACAGAATACATTCAGTTGAGAGGCTGTGAGAAGATCAAGACAGGGAGGACTGCTCTACAAGCCATAAAAACCATAAAACATTAATGAAATGTAGAAACATACCAGCTTTTAACCACCTCACTGCAAGCTGTCTTGTAACATTTCATGCACATGTAACCTTCTTGCAACATTCTATGCAGAAACACATAGCAAGCTTTAAGCCAAAGAAACTACATACAGTTTAATTTTTCAAGTTGTAAGATTAATAAGCAGATAAAGGCTTATTAGTTACACAAACACTACACCCCTCTAACCTCTAGCTTACAGAAATCAGTAGCAATGAAATCATGCTATCAGCTGTAATCATTCACAGGTTCCTAGCCATCCCAGGTACACTTCTGACTCTCTTGGTAAGACTCTAGATGCAGATTTTTACTTACAAATGGGTCTCTCTCCAACACGTCTTCTATCTATTGACTAAGTCTAGAAGAAAAAAAAATATGTAATCCTTCACATACTCAGGACAGCCATAGAAGCAGTGGCTCTGTTGCTTGCAGTAAAATTATGTCTGCTTGCTCCTAATGGACACTTATCACTTAAGAAGGCTTTAGATATTTTGCTCATTCTTTACCCTGATCTGATCCTTAGTATTCTTCCAGACACCAATACTAATATTACAGCTCCAGTGTACCAGCTCATTTATTACCAATCTGAACAAAAATTTGCTGATTATAGTAATTTAGGCTTATTTTCTTTTATTAATCAAATCCTGGTTGATGAGCCTCTTCCCTGGAGAGGGATCTTTTAGTAAAATACATTAAGTAGTTGGCCTTTGTGTTCACCCCCTATGATTTCAAAAGGCGTGTCACAGAAAAAGAAAAAAACAAAACAAAACAGGTTTTATCTTGAAGATATGAAGTGCACAGCCTGCTCAATATTCCAAAAATGTGAAATTCTAAAATGACAGACTACAATTTCTTTTTCTTTTTGGCAAACTTAAGATAAACTATGGCAAGGATTCTTATGATCTGATGTCAGCCAAAAAAAAAAAAATCCTCCACTTCCCTTACTGACTTGTCCTGTTTCTCTAGGGAGGTGATGAAGCCTTGTTCACTCTCCTTTGCTGACAGAGCACATACGGCAGCACTGCAGAAATTATGGCTTCTTATTGATCATTTGAACTTTGCTTGTTGAATCATTACATCAGGGAAAATGCTTGTGTCTGTTTACATCCAAAAATCTCAAGGACAATAAAATATTCTTTAACCTTCTAAGGGATCAAAGGATTACTTAATAATACAAGAATAAATCCCAAAATACACTGGTGTCTTCTCAAGGCCTAAGCATTGCACGATCCTATGCATCCCTCCCAAATCAGCAATGAGAACTGAAGATGTAACTCTGATACTAATGTCTATGGTAAATTTGTTTCAAGCTTTAGTGAAGTGCTGGATTTCATCAGTAGGCATTAAGAGGACTCTCCAAGGAAATGTACCTTAAATATGAATTTCTACCCCACAACATAGGATCTTTTTCATTAAGGAAAACAGCAAACAGTATTTTTAATGCCCAGCCGTGTTTCTACTATATGTTTCAAATCTTATAATTGCATTTAAAAGAGCTCAAAAGGGTGCAAGAACCAGCTGGACCTCAAACAAAAAAATATCTATACTTTGCATTTGTTTAGAGTCAGATCTGCTCTTGTATATGGCTACAGATAAAGGGAATACCTATTTTCCTACACTTCATTCAATGTCAGATAGCCTGTCCTAACAGAAACAACCATCAAATTATATATTTAGCATACACATTCTTAACTCTTGCAGAAATTTCTGATTTCACATCTCCAAATGGTTGGGTTCAAGCCTAGGTTGGCCCTACACAAATTTTCTCATAATTCCTTACACCTCTTAACCTTTTCTAATTGAGACCTAACACAAAATCCCTTTTTAAAAACCTCTAGATTAGAGACCTTATATAACTTTATTGGGGGATAAATACTTGTTTGGGTCATCTGCAAGACAGATGGTATAATTATGTTCAGGTGCTGTTCACTACCTTTTCAAGCAAAAAAAAAGAGGCAAAAGATTTGTAATAAAAGGGCATGACCATTTCAGAGAATTGTATCAATATAAACCCAAATAGGCAGGATCAGGTTCCAATAGTTTCCTAAAAGGGAAACATTTGGGCTAATAATAGCTATTTCCTGTGACAATGTCATTTGGATAAGCAGTGTGACATCACTTATGACATATACAAGTGCACAGCTGAGGTTAAATTGCAGCAGTCAGCAACTAAGGGTGGATTTTAAATACATGCATATGCTCAAGTGGCTTTTAATGCTTATTTATGATGAGAACAAATTTGGTGAGAAGATATCTATTTAAGAACTTGAGATTTCTCTGTTTATCTGGGCCCACTGCAACAGTTATTTATGAAAAGGAAGCTACTGAACTAAGTTATAGATAACTACTATTACATTCCTAACCTTGAAGAATATGACAAAATCACTACATTACTCATCACGCTGTAATCTTTGCACACTTAAGCTACAACCAAAAGTCATCTTGAACTGACCTGTTGACACCATGTATGCCAGCTAAGTCTGGATATTACAGACATATGAGAGCATGACAAACACTCTTATTTTTAAAATAATGCCACTGTTAAAATATTGTTAACTTAATTAATTGTATAAGAAGAGGGGAGATATAGGTCAAACATCAGGAAGAAATGCTTTAGTGTGAGTGTGGTGAGATGCTGGAACAGGTTGCCCAGGGAGGTTGTGGAAGACCCGTTCCTGGAAGTGTTCAAAGCCAGGCTGGATGGGGCTTGGAGCAACCTGGTCTAGTGGGAGGTGTCCCTGCCCATGCAGGCAGGTTGGAACTACGTGATCTTTAAGGTCCTTGCCAACCCAAAATATTCTATTATTCTATTAAATCAGTTTTCTAAGATAGCTAAACAGAGTCACAGCTGTGAGCAGAGATAAATTTTCCTACCATGAGCTCAAGAAATTGACTTTTGGTACAAATATTTCAAAGTTACAGATTCCATCTCCTGTGGGAAAATAAAATTAAAGAAAAAAACACACACAAAACAAACAAACAAAACAAAACAACAAAAAAACCCCCCAAAAACCCAAAAGAACAAACAAAAAAAACCCCCAAAAAACCCTGAAAGCCCAAGGAAAACTCTACCAGTTGTCCACCCCACTTTCTGTAGGGACTGTGGAGAGGGCCCATTCACAAATTTTGACCTGTGAGATTAGACAAAAAAAGCGGAAAAAGAAGTAAATGTGACAAACGATTCTGGGTGCAAAGCACCTGATAATAAAATGAGAATTGTCACATAGCAACTGTTCACCCAAACCATTACCCAGCCTTCAATATGAGGACTTCCAGAAAACAAAAACAGAAAAGCTTTAATGAGTCATGGCTACATCCCACAAGGTAACATGCACACATTTCCATATCCAATTTAACAGCTGGTTAGAAACTGTCTTCAACTCTGTGATTTTCTTTAAAAAACTTTCAGCATAGATGATGTTAATTTCATTTTATCATCCCATTTGGCTATTAGAGAATCAACTTCAGTAGCCCACAAAAATGTCTCTTCCCACTTCTTAACTGGATGTGCCCAGCTACGCACAGAAGTAAGTAACAGCATGAGTAGAATAATATGCTTAGTAGCTATCAGATGACCCAGGGTTTTCATAAACATTTTAATTTATTACAGAAGAAATCTGATATACGTTTACAGCTGATGTAACCCTCCTCAGAAAATGTACTTTAGCTGCAGCATTGTCAAGCATTTGTTTAGGTTAATCAATCTGACTTACAGGAGCTGTATGTATGTATTAACTCTCATCTTAAAATAACTGTCAGCAGCAGAGGGTAAGGAAGAAGAGGTCTCACTGATTTCATTGTTCCCCATGAATTTCATAGGTTGTAAATGTTTCCTTACCCCAGTTATTGTACCTTAAGAACATATTTTACATTTTGTGATTGCAAGTTTATTAATTGCAGTATGCACAACTAATTATGTCCAGAAAGTAACATAATTACCAACCTACTTGAGGAAATTCCCAGAAATCTGACTTGAAATTCAAACAAGAGACTAAGGAGTTTACAGTTCTCATAGAACAAAGTCATTAACACTAGAGTTATTCTGAAATTAGCTTCCCATACATTACATTTCTGTGCTTCAAAACTGGACCATCAAACAGCACTGTAATATTACATATCCTTATTGTTGCTAAGTAATAACTTATTTACATTGGACTGCACAGTTAAATTACCTTTTGATGTGCACAAGGAAATTTTAATATGGTGCTAAATAATATCCAAGATAGCTTTGTCAGAACCAACTCATGCCAAACCAAAGTAATTTATTTCTGTGACAGAGTAACACACCTTTGAATGGGAGATATAATATGTTTTGATTTGAAGCAAGGCTAACACTATTTTAAGTGACTTTCTCTTAAGTAGGCCAAGAAAAACATGGTCTAGATTGAACCACGACAAGACAGACACAAAGAACAGGGTGAGATAACACTACTCATGATTGACTTCTAAACCAAAACATTATGACACTCAAACACCCATGTCTCCCATTGTCTGTCCTAACTCTGGTACTATTCAACATTCTCACTTAGGGAATTGAAAATGGCAGAAAAGACAATGGGATTATTTAAATTTGCAGATGACAATAAACTCCCATGGAACACAACTTCTAAAGGTAGACAGGCTTAGAATTCCCGAAGCCAAGGCACTGTAGTCTGTAACTGAAATGTCATATTAAGGTACATGGAATATGAATTCCACTCACAGTCAATGGGAGGTTTCCCTGGTTAAGGGGCGTATATTTAAAAAAAACAAACAACAAAACACAAACACACTCTGTCTTTAATTTAAAACATTAATACAGTGCCTGTATCACTAGTCTGTAATTTTATCCCAACTCAGGATCAAAAAAAAGCTACCTCTCACTATTACTGGCTGACTGCTACAATATGCCCAGTGCTCCAGTCTGAGCTCCACATGTGATGCTGCTGCTGAACTGGATGCTATGCCCAGGTGTATATACATGTTTACACTACATAGGGAGTGAAAACTCCCTATGACTTCAAAACAAGAACAATAATGCTCATCAGCAACAAAATGCAATAAATTCTCAGTTAAAATAACATTCTTAGCATTTACATACAATCACAGACCGGGCCAGGTTTTAATGAATTCTGTGCCAAAGTCCCCACTGCTATGAATCTGCACAGCAGCTTTTGGCTACAAGAGATGTGCTACTTGACATCAGTGAACAATTTGGTCTAATGCATGAGACAAGGAGAGTAAGCAAAGCTTCAACTTTAATTTAGCCTCCCCAAAAGAAACCCACAAACTCAGAGGCAGAAACAAACACTAAAATATTATGTCAAATATTAGTTGCTTGTTCCTGCCCAGAATCTGCAGAGCAGTCATATGAATGACCACTACTTAGTGGTCAAGTTCTTTACTGACTCATGCTTTATGCAAACTTACACCAACTTTAAGACACAGGCCTACAAGATGGAAGGAAAATTGCAAATGGTTTCTGAACTCTAAACCGAAACAGAAATAAGCTTTGCCAGACCTCTGAATACTCAGAGGCAAAGCAAAAAATTTATGTATGTATAAAAGACTGAAAGGAATTGTTGACAGAGATCCTTTAGTAAAATGGCTTTAGGAAAACTACTAAAATTACAATTCAATTAGTCATCAATTATTAAAAATCAGGTGTTATCCCCCCAGTATTTTCCCTTGTTCGAATGACACATAAACTGTGAACTTAACTACCATGAAATATAAATAAGGCCACAATGTGTTGAAGAAAACAAAGACACAAACATCACTTATGGAAACCGTAATGCATAATAGTATTATGTCTGAAAAACGTGACAGTGTTTTAGAACTTTTAGTGCTTTTACCTGGGGCACACTGTATTTACTAGTGTAATTTTCAAAGGAAAAAAAAAGGAATTAATCACTTGTTCATAAAAATTGCATAGAGATGCAATATAAATAGTCTTTACAGGAGGAGCTTAGTGTGCAAGAGAAATTATATCTAGGTGCAGTTATTTATCAAGATATAGGATTAAGTTCCCCGCCATATGCAACTGTCAAGGCACAATGTATGAGGTACTTCCTCATAGGAAAGGAAAAAGACTACCATTGTAGACTAAAGAAGCAATCTAAGATATAATTTTTAGTTAAAGCCAACAACCTAACATTTTTTAGAAGTTCGTATCACTTCTGGTAGAATTAGGAAAAAAAATCCCTGAACAGAAGTAAAAGCTATGCTAAAACTTATCTACTCTTAAGAGAAAATCCCAAACACATTGCATAAAATGGTAAGATTTCTAACATGAATAGAGAACCTAAAGTATAAATATAGACCTGATCATACATGAATTTGCATTTTAAAATAATACGCATAAGATAAATTTTCAGATGTTCAGAGGCCAAAACATTATTTCAATGATCCCCTTTATTTTTGCAGCAACTTTGCTGTGTCAGCCATCTCTGAGCAAAGATTACTTTATTTACATGGCTACACATTTTCATTTAAAATCTAACATAGATCAGTCCAATAGAAGTTAAATAGTTAACTGCTTTAAAATGTAATTTGCAGGTTATAGTAGTTATTATTATTCACACCTTACAGCTCACCACCTAACGAATTTTAAGTGTGTGTCCAGCACTACAGAGGTCAGACTACATAAGCAGGAGGCTTCTTAGCTCACTGTAGAAGTCTTCTAATTAATCACTTTTATTATTCCTTTACAACCCACACTGAAGCAACATAAACTTGACAAACTGATGCTTTCCTACTGCATCATATATGAGAACACTGTCAGAGGATGTCCATGAAGAATTCTACTTATTATTAAAGAGAAAAATGTCCTTGATGATGAGGTAGGTTAAGTTTAATTCTAAGGTGTGATCGAAGTGCTGATGCAAAATAAAGGGAAGTGTATTTTCCAAACATACAGAAGACTGGCCTGTAGCAACACAGCATCTGAAAAAGCCTTTAGTCTGTGGAAAGGTTGATTGTATTTATTTGCAGGGGACTCTGAAACTGATTGCTAGTTAGCATTTTGAAAGAGGATAAAACAAGAGTAAGTAGAGTGGATAAAATAAGACTAAATTAAAAAAAAAAAAAGAGTAGAAAGAAAAACAGAAAAAAATCTGCAGCAAGAAGCAACTAACTTTAATGTTGCAGCAAAATTTTGTATTGGGTGATATGTTTGTGCTTCAGGAACGTGGCTTTCAATATGCAGTACCCAAAACAATAATAATAATAATAATAATAATAATAATAATAATAATAATAATAATAATAATAATAATAATAATAATAATAATAATACATAACCACTGACCTAGATGTGAATTCAGGAAAATCCTTCATCTAACATTAATAACAAAGAACAAGGTGACTTATGCTTTCCTCAGATAAGATGGTGCTCACATCCCAGTAAGAGCAATGATAGCAACATTAAGCAGTAATAGCCAAATCTTCCACAATACTGACGAAGTACTGCAAGACAACTACATTTTTTTGGACAACAAAACCAATAGGGTTTCAGAACATGTCTCCAGGGAAGAGTAAAACCTGCAGTGCAGGAGAACATATGGCACACTCCCATCCTCCTCGTTAGTAACTCCTACTCCAGCACACATTCCTCCCCAAATGTACGTACATTTTAGCTTTGCTCACATACAGTGATGGAGAAAGGAGTGGGGAAGACTGAGGACGAAGTTCATCTTCCAGCTTCCCTTCCCCACTACGGGAAAGAAAGAGCTGCACAAAAATAAGTACCATCTGAGCTCTAGAGAGGGAATACAAATCAGGACCCAATAACCATTCTTACAAGTATTCCTTATGACTGAAGAGAGCAGATTGAAAATATCAACACAGTGCCCACCTAGCCCACAAGTAGGCACACGCTTCCATGCTTACATTCCTTAAGACTAACAGAGGCAGCAACAGTCACACATGCTTAGCATGGTTCAGCAACCACAGTACAAGGGATGTATTTGGGCATTAACTCTGGCTAGATTAAATACCATTATCATGGCCCTCTTTTTTTATTAACTTATCTCTATTACACTGTAGAGATGCTTCTAAAACTGTGGACTTTTTAAAGGCATGCTTGGGTACTTCACAATTAGTCCTGTTTTCCCAAAAGTATTCACTGAGGAATTCATCGCTCCCTTTTGAGTTATAAAGCCTTTCACTCTGGAAAGCACACTACATATGGGACAAAACTCTGATAATTAATCAGATAAACCTACCAAAACCTGCTCATTTAGATCTCCAGCATGAGATCTCTTAAAAATTTACTAGGCTTTCCTTCCTCTTGGAGTTCCAAGATCTTTACCCAGCAGAAATGCTGGACCTGCCTCCAGATTTAAGTTACTGATTTATTCAAGTAATTGCTCAAAGAATGTTCATCTTGACGAATTTTATCATTTTCTATAGCTGAGTCAAAAGTAGAAATGTGAGATACAAATTTAACTTCATCAGTTTAGTAAAATAAATATAAACTGTTATGAAACCTAGAAAACTGAGTAGCAGAAACAATATCTTTTTTTTGTGTTGTTTTTATAACATAAAAGTGCATTTTATGCTATTTGTTGTGGCTGTGTTATTCATTTGTTTGTTTTACATTTAGACTAGCAAACATAAAGCAGCACCTTGTCAGAAGAAAAACAGTAAAGGAAAAAAAAGATAGTTCAGATAGCAAGGTTTCCCTGAGAAAAGCATTAAAAAAGGTTATGGCACAAAAATATTTGTGGAAAATCAGACACAGTTTTCAGTTAATAAAAGCTTAATGGCTTCAAGGACTAAACTATTTTCAGTTAAATATGTACAGCAGACAGTTGTAATATTGTTGTTTACTTAAGTGAATTCTAACTCTTGCAAAAAAATGTTAAGATATTAAAAAAAAAGGCAATGATTGCCTATTAGGTATTAGAATTTCAGCCAAAAACATTACTAAACACTTGTATTACTATATGCATCACATTAATATCATATTAATTATTGAAGACTGATTAAATATTCATGTGTCTATCTGAGCAGGTTTTTCCTCAAAAAATCATTCTCCTGCTTTCTGCTATTTGCAATATTTGGTTAAAGGCAATGCTTTTTAGCCTACGCCTTGCATCAATTAATTATGAATTCCTTACACCATGGTGTACTACCTGCCACTGAGGGGAGGGAGAAGAGAAATCTGCTTCATGCTTCATTTGCTACTGACAACATCTCATTGGGGCTGTATGCTTTGCAGTTTGACAAAAACTAGGCTGTGGAACATGTGTCCAGCAGATATGCAATTAATAGCCAAGAGCACTAACAGATGATTGACAAGACACATCACTTTCTTGTCCAAGCCACCCAAAACCTTGAGCCAACACCTCCTCCAGCAGGGTGCAGGGGACACTCACAGCAAGGAAGGCAGCAGCTCCTGGTTCTGCTGTGCTCACCTGAACCATGGGGTGACCTGAGGGAGCATTTCTGACACAAATATAGGGCTCTCCCATGGCAGGTGGCAGGTTCAGCTGGGGTGACAGTTTGGAAATCAATAGAGGTTGACAGTAAAATGGCCAGTGAGGGGACTTCTTAATCTGGATGCTTTTGAAAATATGGTGAGGCCTAGGGAAATGGAAGTACAATGGTACAGAGCTGAAGGATGGAGGCAGGTGGATGGTGGTACACCCCAGTCCTGAACACATACATGCCCAGATAACGCAACTAAGGCTGCTGCCATTGCCATCATCCCAGTGGAGCTCGCTGGGCAATCAAAATCTAGGAGACAATGATCATTTCATTCCTCACTTACCTGCTTTAATGCCATTTGAAGAAATAAAAATTCCAAAGGACAGAAAAAGGACATCCAAAGGACATCATCTAACCCGGGCCTAATTATATTTGAAGGTTTTGTTGAAACCTTAATCTGAATCATATCCCTAATATATTGTGCCAAAATACCTCCCAATACTATCTCCTCACGAAAATTCAAACCTGTGCATTTTTACTAACAGACACTTGGTGACTTCAATACCGGGTACATACTAATCTTGCAGAAGTTTATGAGAAACGGATGTGGAGTCAAAGGCGTGTGAGGGCTTCACAACGTTTCATGGCCACATATTCACTCCAGAGCTGAGAAGGCAAACTCCTAGCAAGCGTTACTAACTGGGAAAGGCAGCTGATGGAAGACAAGGAGCCCTTTGATACCTAATTAGGACACCTTCTGGACAAAGATTAAAGAACTAGAATTTACATTCATTTTACAATTTTCAAAATATAAAGAATTACAGTTGCAGATATTACTGGGCTAGAAAATTACTGGGTTAGAAGTTGCCACAATCTATTTATGAAAATCAGTTAATTTTCATGGGGGGGAAGAGCATTTTCATGAAACAAGGCCTGTTAAAAGTGGCCAGTTTTGCCGAATTGTTAAAGCATAGAGATGTGCAAACTCACATACTTTAAGAACCTTCCTGCTTACTTCTTGTTATTTAGAACTTCTCTATATTTGTTCACCTGTAGGATGAGGTTTGCTAATGCCTGCCCAAACCATCTACTACACAGTTTGTACACATCTTTTTAAAAGATGCTGCAAAAGTGCAAACCAGAACCCTTAATAAAAGAGGAACAATATTCAGCAATTAACATGACAGAGGGTCCTCTGCCTAACTACAACTGTAAATTACATACTAATACTGAGCAGAAAAGCCCTAGACATTGCTTTTATTTGAAAATCTTTCTGTTTTCAAAATGTTGCTATTAAACTTACCCATGTGTTCCAATCACTACAGCTCTCCTGAGTCTTCTATATTAATGGCAGCTGAAAATAATCTTTGAAAGACTTACTATTTGAACTATACAAGCACAATGTAGGTCCATTCATAGACCAAAAACCCCTTGCGCTGCAAAGAGAAACTATGACAACTCAACTTCTTGATTCTTCCTTGTTTTGCTTCTTTTTTTCTTCTTTTGCTTTTAGTACTATTCTAATTTCCACATACCAAATATTTCAGAGATCAAGTATCTTAAATGCTAAAGTTATAACAAATGAAAAGAGCCCAAATGCTGAGCAGTTAGGCCCACACTGTGCTCATGATGTCTCAGGTTACAGGCACTGAAGGCTCCTAATGGCTTATTAACAAGGCTTCCTTATTTTCCCTTCACATCAATATTGGAGTTACATATCCATTAACCTCAAACAAAGAGTTATCTTTTCAATCCTGCTAATGTTTCTACACTCGAAGCATATTTTCTCTGATTTAGCAATATGACCTGTTAAGAAAGAGATGTCAAACATTCAATAAAACAAGTACTACTACAGCTAGTGTGTTTCCTTGCTTGTTCCTGGATTACCATCTTTTGCCAGTTGCCTACAGAAGGTCAAACCAGGGCACACAATATTTATTCCACTAAAGTTTTGCTGATCTTTCTGTTACATGGAGTTCTTGTGTTACACAAATGGTTCCAATGAGAAAATACACCTATACAGTGTAATGCAGTGAGACAAAGCAGTGGCTGGAGACCAAAGTTAGAAATTACCTACAAACCAAAACCACAACACATTTAGAGAGGTGTTAATGCACAGGAATAATTAATGGTTTCTCTTTTCCTATGGATTTGGAAATATTTTTTGCACCCGTATAACTAAACACATAGCTAACACCTGAAGAATTAAACACCTTTAATTATTTTTTTATTATTGTTTTTACTACTGTTACTAAAAACTTTTTAATATCTGTTATGCCAATATTGTACCTTTATTTTTTAATGCACATTTTTAGCCCTTACATGCAGAGTTTGCAAGCTGCAAAAGAAAAGTGAACTGTATTGAAGCCAGACATTCATTTTATCTATTCCAAGATTCAAAACATTCTATAATTTGTTCCTATGGAAACTGAAAGGATATTCTAGGTTATATCAGTATCAGCCGATTATGTTGCAGAGAAATCTGTGGTTTATTTTAATCCATAGTTCAGAGGTATAAATTCATGCTTAGTGTTTATCTTGGTGATTTTGAATTACTGAAGCACAGTTAACACTTCAGTTCTGTTAGATCATACTTTAAGATAAAATGAACTCTTTTTATACCAGAATAGTAAGGGAAAATTTAATGAGGTTCAGTTAATCCCCATGAAGTTTACCGTTTAGATGTAGGATGTAGCTAACACACACTTGGAAGACGTTTTTTCATTGTTAGATGGGCCATATGTTGCTATAGCACATCTTAACAGAATTGTTTAAGGAAGAAATAATTTAGATTTATTGGTAACTCCTTCAGTAGTGCCATGCACCAGATGGCCAGATGAAGGAATCTGATTTAGCAAGTTAACAAGATCATGAAAACCATAACCATAATATCAATGGTGAAAAATAAATTGAATAATGCAACATTAGTATGTTTCTGTGACAAAGAAACTTACAGTTTAAGATACAGTAAAACTTGTGAAGATACATAAACACATAAAGTGGAAATTCTCTATACACACACAGAACTACTGTAAAAGAAAAAACAGTACCAGCAGAAGCTAGTAGGATTTTAATTAAACAGACTTTTGATCTTTTACAACAAAAACAATCTGACAGCTATAACAGGTTGAAATAAGTCTTCTTTGTCTATATTAGGATTATAAAAAGCTGTAAAATGTGTGGCTAACATGAATTGAAATACCAAGCTTTGGATTTCATCCTTTACCTTCACTAAGTAAAACTAGATGATTTAAAGTTAACAATAGCTACCACCCTCACCTTATGCCAAAAGTCGCAAGCAGGTTCAAATTTTCCCCTTTACAGACAATACAGTCTTCTTACTCTACATTCAAGTAATTGACTTCAAACTGAATAATCAAAAATGCCTCCCATTTCTGTATCATATTGCAGTCAACCACATTATTATGAAATAGCTGTCTCAGTCTAGTTTCCACTAGGATCTCCTCCAGGGAATCAAGATTGTGGAATAATAAGGAAACATAACATCTACTGCCTGGAGTGTAATATATTTGTTACATTTTTGACAGTGATGAGGTTAAATTCCAACCTCTAGCTTTCAGAGTAAAGAGACAGACAGACAGACAGAAAGTAGCAATGACTACACTTTGACTTTAAAAAAAAAGCATACTCTGGGTAGCACTTCAACTCTAGTTTTTCCAGACTTTTTATGGAGGTTCAGTATGTACATACATATAGAGTATACTGATTTTAAAAATTACTGGTTGTATGCCAAATTGCAGGCCTTCTTTTATAATATTTTTCGACTTTATTTGCTGTTATAATGATAATTTTGTTATGCAGTTGTGCACATCTACATGATGGCAATCAATTCTACTGACATTCCAAAGTACATAAGGGCTTATATTACTAAAATGTTATGACAAAATATGATTGCTAATATGTAAAAGCAGAAACAGGCCAAAACCATCTGGAAGTTTAAATTTCTCTTTTGACTAGTGCTGTTAGTTGCCTACCCATGTGGGCAACATAACATGTCCTAAGCTAAATTAAATAAAGATACAGGTTATAAGGCCTACTGCACAACTGTGGAGCACATGAAGTGACATTCTCCTATGACATTAGACTTTGTTCTACGGTCAAGTACTTCTCCACTGACAATTTTAGACTGCATATTCATAAACTTGCACAGACCATTACTATAAAGCATTCAAATCTGAAGACGACACTAAACTAGCAAGCATACTTTGAGCTTTAAATGTGTTTAAATACCACAAACTAACCTAGAAAAAGGGACGCTTCAGTGAAACTTATAGCCTTGCTGAAGTATGCAAAACTGAAAATGAGAAACTCAAGATCACAGAACCTCACCCAGACAGTAGTGCTCTATGACCTATCCATGTCTTCGGCAGTAATAATCAGAAGTAACAATTAGAAATAAAAAGAATGCTACATTATCATCTTTTTGCAAGATCACCAAAAAAGTGAAAAACAGAGCCCAGTGGAAACCATTCTTATTATCTGAATATCTCAAATATCTCCAGGTGCATTTGCACAAGTAGAAAATGCTGCCACAGGAAAATAAGGAGCATGTATTAAGATCCTTGACATTAGATTAAACCGTGATCTATGAAGGATTTAAGATTAATTTCATCCATCTTGCCTTAACACTGCAAGTTATACTACATAAGCACTCAGCTCAGAGGACCCTGAAATGAAATAAATTTTAAAATTTCTTAATGATCATGTCCAAAAAAAATGGTCAATTATGTGCATACTTTTCCTTTCACTCCCTTGGAGATAACAAATAAGATCTATTGTTAGGGATTCTTGACATAAGATTAAATGCTGGTCTACGAAAGACTTCAAATTAATTTCACCAATCTTGCATAGCACTGCAAGATGTTCCCAACTGTATTCCAGGCTTCATCAAAAAAAGTGTGACCAGCAGGTCAAGGAAGGTGATTCTTCCTCTCTACTCTGCTCTCGTGAGACCCCACCTTGAGTACTGGAGCCCACAACACAGGAAGGACGTGAAAGTGTTGGAGCAAGTCCAGAGGAAGACCATAAAAATTATCAAAAGCCTGAAGCACCTCTCCTATGAAAACAGGCTAAGAGAGTTGGGCTTGTTCAGCCTGGAGAAGAGAAGGCTCCAGAGAGAGCTTATAGTGAGTGGCCTTTCAGTGCCTGAAGGGGCTACAGGAAATCTGGGGAAGGACTTTTTACAAGGGCTTGTAGTGAGAGGACAAGGGGGAATGGCTTTAAGCTGAAAAGAGAGGACATTTAGCTTAGACATTAGGAAGAAACGCTGAAGTGTGAGGGTGGTGAGACATTGAAATAGGTTGTTCAGGGAAGGTGTGGATGCCCCATCCCTGGAAGTGTTCAAGGCCAGGCTGGATGGGGCTTGGAGCAACCTGGTCTAGTGAGACGTGTTCTTGCCCTTGTAGGGGGTTTGGAAATAGATCATCTTTACGGTTCCTTCCAACCCAAACCACTCTGTGATTCTATGTACTACAGAAGTACCTAGCTCAGGGAATGCTGAACTAAGATAAACTCAGCAACTTCTTGATAATCACCTCCAGAGAACTGGTTATTGATACAGATACTTCATCCTCCCATCACTTTTCTAAGGTGCTAAATAGTGTTAGTCAAGAACAATTACACATCTATAAATAGTTAATATTTTTTTAATGTGGAAAAAAAAATTAAAATGCTGTACTTTGTCCCAGAGATGACAACTTAGAGGAAAGGTTCTGAATGAAAAAGAATGCAAAACAGAACAATTGACAAAACTAATTCTACTCAGTGAATGACAAT
>NW_009953065.1:113241-121778 GCF_000747805.2 Chaetura pelagica
CCCATCCCTGGAAGTGTTCAAGGCCAGGCTGGATGGGGCTTGGAGCAATCTGGTCTAGTGAGACGTGTTCTTGCCCTTGTAGGGGGGTTGGAAATAGATCATCTTTACGGTTCCTTCCAACCCAAACCACTCTGTGATTCTATGTACTACAGAAGTACCTAGCTCAGGGAATGCTGAACTAAGATAAACTCAGCAACTTCTTGATAATCACCTCCAGAGAACTGGTTATTGATACAGATACTTCATCCTCCCATCACTTTTCTAAGGTGCTAAATAGTGTTAGTCAAGAACAATTACACATCTATAAATAGTTAATATTTTTTTAATGTGGAAAAAAAAATTAAAATGCTGTACTTTGTCCCAGAGATGACAACTTAGAGGAAAGGTTCTGAATGAAAAAGAATGCAAAACAGAACAATTGACAAAACTAATTCTACTCAGTGAATGACAATATGAAAATTCAAAATGTCCCCAAATATGCTCATAGTGACAGTAGTACAAAGATGTTACACAGAAATCCATTGAGACAGTTTTGTTCAGACTGTATTGGTTACATGTTTATCCTATGAATACAAATCCAGCATTTGAACATTTTGCAGGAGTAGAGTTTAGGATTTACTTCCGTGGGGCTTTTTTCTCTCTTCTTTATTCTGTGAGGCAATGATTTAATAAAGCACTTCATTTTGAAAAAAAAAACAAAAAAAACCAACAAACCTATGTATTAAAAAAAATTGCAGACACAATCTCACATTAATTAGGAGAGATTATAGTCATTAAGCTGTTCTGGTTTGAGCAAGGATTAAGCCAATTTTCCTTCTCCTGATTTTTTGTTTTCCTTTGAGAACTCTCTTTTAACTAGCAGCAAGTTTTCCAGCCAGTGGTCTGATAACACTGGAATGTTTATGTTACAGCAAGAAATCAAGGACATTTTGCTCTGCTTGTTGAATCTGCAGCCTCAGATAGTAAAGGAGCAGAAGAATCTTATCTGCAACCCTCCCATAAGGAGGAGTGCACTAGACTGATGGCAAACCTGGCCAAAGAGAGTATTCCATCCCAGAATATATACGTAGCTCTTGGTGTAAATTCAGGGATCACAGAAGTCAAGCCCCTTCCTGCTTCTTCTTCCCTTCTCTTTGGTTCATGCCCGGTGTCCAGGGAGGACTCTGTCTATCCATCTTCTTTGAACTATCACCATTGATCCCCAGGCCCATGCATTCCTGACCCTCATAACTCTGCCCTCAGCTCATGTCTGCTCTGCCTCTTTCTCCCGGACATTCAGACCTGCTCACAGCTCAGGAGATGCCGTGGGAGTTGCTGGGGGTTGGGGAGGTGATAGGATTTTGCACATCCCTGCACATTTGTATATATTTGTACATACTTTTAGTATTAGTATTTAATTCAAGCTGTCTAGATTAGTTTTCAACACAGACAGTCTCTCTTTCGCTACCTGGCTGGGAAGGGGTCGAGAGAGCATTGTTGTCACTGGTTTAACTGCCGATCCTGAGTCAAACCCTGACATCAGCTTATGCTTAGTTTTGCTTTCTCTGATGTGATCAGGAAAGTTCCCTGTGTCATCACCAGAACAAGTTCAGTGAATTATCAGTGAATGTAACTCTCTCCAGATCCATGGTAAGCCAGAAAATAAATTTGCCCACTTCTTAAATAAGGAAAACTGGGTGACAAACATCACATATTTTATCCAAAACCTTGCTTAAAAATGATAGTCAGACATCTACAGATCACTCCAGAATAAAAATAAGGAAAGCTTTTACTATCTGTGGTCAAAAACACAAAACGTTTCTGCAAAATACAGAAGGACAAACTCTATTTAAGGTGCAAACCCAAAGAAATCTGAGTTCTACTCTCAACTCCATACCATGTCTTGCTTGAACTAAATGGATATTTTATATTTTAATCAATCTTTAATTATACTATAGTCCTCACCATCTACATCCTAACTAATTACTGAAGTTTATACTGGTAAAGTCAAAGGGATGAGAATAGGTTCCTAATCCATGTCACGCACACAAAGACATACCTGCAAAAATCCATCCTTCTTAGACAGAAGAGCCCCATAACTGTTGCTAAAGCAGCGAACTTTGCTCAAAACTAGGGTTTGCTCTTCAGAGGAGTAAAGATGGAGGAGATGGAAATGCCCCTCTTCTCTGCACACACATGAACCAACTCCTAATGCTACGCATTTTATCATTACCCAATAGAACTAAGTTTGGGCACCTCTGGCAGTATGAGTAAAGTCCCATACTAACCATGTTAATATACAGCAGAAAGGGTTTGAAGCAGGAGCTAAGTTGCAGAGAAAGTTTTCTTTTTAAGTATAGCAGCCACTACTCTGTGTCTACTAAAACTGTTGCACCTGGAATTGAGCTATAGTAATCTTATCAAATTTCTCATGTTTCAAGTAATTTCTAGTTGTTCAGATCTGCTTTGCAGCTGTTGAATAAACTGCTGTTGAATAAAGGGGTGAAGTGGTGTCAAGAGCAAATCTAGACTCCTCTGCCTAGGGTTCATGCTGTGAGCAAACAAAATGCTGGAGATGCTTCAGGTGGTTGCAAGATGGATATATCTCTTTTTTCCTTTTAAAGCAGAAAACATTGCTGTCGCTTCTCTTAGAATGGTGACTTTAATAAAAGCTCTCGATGTATCTCTGTTAAAACAGCCTCTCCTGCTTTCCATACTATCTGTCATCAACCTGCTTAGAGTGGGAAGCAAAGCTACCAAGGAGTTTAGGACTAAACAGTAAGGATGGAATCAATTTTCTTGATTCTGTTCTGGGGTCATGAAAGAGCAACAATCTATGCTCTGTACACTAGAAGTGTGTAACAAAGTACAGACAACAATAAAAAACCTGTTCATAGCACTGGCAGACCTGCTTGATCAGGTTTGCTTCCATTTGTATTACATTTGTCCACAAGAGCAAAGAGGGATTACTTTTCTAAAAGGATTAGGAAGACAAGCGTGGTTGGCAGATCTATGAAAGCCTGTTAAGTCTAGACATGTTGACAGACACTTCTAGTTTATACCCAGATGGAGGCTTTAAAGATACCACCATGAACATGAACAAGCCTCCACTTCTGAAGCAGCCAAGGGCTAATGCCACACTTGCAAAGGAAGAGGGTATGAGAGACTGTTTCCTCTGGGACATATACAAATGCTACAGTGATGACCATACAATAAAAATGTGAATTACAGTGCAAAGAAAAGGACAATGTATCAGTTATAAGTAAGTAATGTTTTCAGGGCTGGGCACAGCTCATTAGCATGTGACTTATACATCATTAAATAAATAATCAAAATAACAAATATAATTTCTTACCCAAACAAAGGAGACATAGCAAAATGTTCAAAGGGGCTGTTTAAACTTTTTAGCTTTGTTATTTTTGTCAGAGTAAGTTCTACGACTTCTGCTTAAAAAGAGGTAATTTTAGATTTATGATATTTATGTATTTCCACTTTCTGCTTCTTTTCTAGGTAGCCAGTAAAATTCTCTAAAATGGAGACATAAGATTAACTTTGTTCTTAAGGTATTGCTGAAAAGTGCTAGATGAAATACAGAAATACAGCTTGCTGTTACACAGGCAACTGATCTCATCTGTTTTACAAAGCAGATTGAAACAAGGGTGAAAACTAAAACTGCAATTGTAAATATCAAATAACTGAAGAACAACCTGGATAAATACAGACGTACTATTCTCAAAGGTACACACTTGGATACTAGAATAGATACTAGCAGGGAAACAGCCCATCTGAGTGATTCTCAGAAAAAAAGATGAAGATCTCGTGTCTTCTTACGGGAAATCTCAGGGCTTGGAAGGTACAAATGTAAATCAGCATGTCAATAAAACACACAGCTACAATAATAAGAATCAAAGACATATTGTTGGCTATTTCAAACTCTAGATTTAATGGGAAATGCCTTCATGCAAATTTTCTAAAGGATTCTGTTTTTCCAACATTGTATCGAAGAATCATATCCACCAACAAAGCTGTGAAGCATATCCCAACACCTCTTCACGAAAACATCCCCACTTGTGATATGACTAAGCACTAATCATGTTCTTCCAAACAATCTTCTATTTGCTGGAAACAGGCCCCTGGCTAAAGCACAACAGGCACATACTTTAATAATCCCTTGATTACCTGGATACAGCCTGGAACACCTAATAAATCTGTCTATTTTTCAAGTGGAGTGGGATTGATTTCCCCAGGGTTTCTTTGTCAGTTCCATTTTAGTACTTAATATGAAGAGAAAATTATCAGAGAAGGTCAAATCTGACATGAAAAACTAGGCATACACACTGATGAAGACTTTTGCTACATTTAAAATAAACGTCCATTTGCTTTTTCTTAAACCCTATCTCTGTTCAGTCTTTATTTAACATCACATATGCTTCATAGCTTGTCGTAAGCCAAATCACACCTTGGCAACATGCTCAAACAGCCAGGAGTTTCAACATGTGAATAGTAATCAGGTAAAAAAACAGGGTGTTTTTTCCTACCATTTTGCTATCAGTAAATAGCGAAAGGTATTTACCACAATCACGACTTCCTACTGCAGAAAATTACTTGAAATTAGAGGGCTAAGTAAAAGTTTGAGAAGTACTGATAAATTTAATCCTCAATTATCTAACCAAGCCAATTACTAAAGAGATTTTCCATTCTGTATATGTTCTATTTTCATGTCTACTTTCAACAGTATAAATGAATGCTACACTGACTTACTGGTAAATTTAACCACTGGCAACAAACAGTGTAAAAATGCCTTGATTTAATCTTCATTTTCTAATTTAAACCTCAAATTTGATAGGAACTTGTACTAGATTTTTCCTCTTACTGTAGTAATGGGGATTTAAAATACTTCTTTTTTTAAGAATACTTAAAAGTATAGACAAAAGAACATTAATTTTAAAAAGACAGGAAGACAGCACTAGTGATGCTACAAATGGTTAAAATATAGACACAGCGAGGTTATTAAAAATGCAGATAATTACATTTAGTATGGATGAATGTAATTATGCATATTCATTTTTATACTCCCCGCAGTGAATATTTACCTCAAAATTTAAAATGTCCTTTAGAGTTTTAACAGAAAATCTTTCAAATCATTTCAATACACTATTGCACAGCTAAAATGTATGAATCTTCGTTAAAAAATGCATTTTCTGTATTTATGTATAAAGATTGGCAATACTGGCAATGTAGTATATACTGTGCTGAATGCAAAGTCCTATCAGTCATCAAGCTTTTACCACAGTGTTTAAACTCTTCATAGAATCATAGTATAGACTGAGTTGGAAGGGACCTTAAAGATCACCTAGTTCCAACCCCCCCTGTCATGGGCAGGGACACTCAGGACTTACTCCAAATTTTGGGTCAGATCCTGCAAAATTTTATTCTTGCAAATTCTTGCAAAATTTTATTCTTGCAATTCTTGAAAGGTCAGTTTTTTCAATTTCTTTGGATATTCTCATGTAAGACTTTTTTCATATTTAATTTACAATAGACAATGCTACACAAAACAAAGGAAATCATGCCTAGAGAACTTTTACACTTGCCTTTTGAAAAGAAGTAAAGAAGAAAGTGTGTTTTACCTGAGTCTCCACACCTTGCTCAAGCAACCTTTTAGCCTGATTTTCCACCTCAAGCCGAGCTCTTGCAATAAAAAGCAGGTCATTTTCAATTACTTCTATTCCAGAGAGATCTATCCCTTGAGAAAGGTAATCTATAAAAGCAACAGAACATTGGTAAGCATGACATAGAATAATGGAACATTTTAAACATGCTAAAACAATTTGAAGTTACAGTTAGTTCCAAGGGACCTTCCTGCATACAACACTTCACAATAGCATACAAAGTAATGTGTTACACCAGGAAAAAGAAAAATCAAAATATTACTACCCAAGAAAACCTGTTTATTTAATACACTGAATTTACTACATCGTACTTCTCTAAACCCAGACACTGTTCAAGAGCTGCACAGCATGAGAGCTCTGGAATCTCAGTCACAGGGCAGGAACAGGCAAGAAGTCATCTCATTGTTCCAAAGCATTAACCAGATAATTAAACATCTCTAATTAGATGCATTTGTTCTAAGATCTGAAAATGCAGATGTACATGAAGTATTTAAATTGCACTTCTAAACATTTGGGATCAAACACATAAAAATGGCAAGAAAGCAATTTTTTTAATTTTTATTTTTAATCACAGAAACCTCAAAAAAGTTATTATTGTAGTGGAAACCACCTTCAGTAGGACATCTACAGATTACTGGACTGGCCTGGTGACTGCAGCAAGAGAATCTATTCAAACTTTTGTCACTGGCTTTGTATATTTGGCCAAATTACTCCATCTTTCACGAACAGCCACTTAGTAATGAGAGAACTCCAGCAAGTAGAAAATCCAACACTTCATCTCCCTTTATCAAACGAGGTTTGAATCTGTGACATCTTTTCTCCCAGACACATTCATGTTCTTTAAGGGGGGATGACATTGTAACACCTACTTTTTTGACTATTAGGCTTTTCACACACGGCAATTTTAGATATAAAACACAATCCAAGAAATAAAATCTAGGTTTTCACACTCTCTGAATCCCTGACCTCTACAATCCTTCCAGATGGCTCTTTGCCTTGGACTCCTCACCTAACCTAACTAGTGACTTGCCTCGGAAAGAAGGGCTGGGGGGTGCCTCTTCCCAGATGTCTTTGATTTGTTAATGATACTCACTTGGGATGCAGGAATTGTGTATTTCTTCAGGCTAATGAAGACCTAAAGCTTAGATTGGGCTAGAACTCAAATAATTCAAATATTATGCAATCACACTCCTAACTATTGCACATTTTTGCAAATCAAATGGATTATGGCCTTTGCTCTGAAATCCATGTTCTCACCTTCTGCTTTGGGCTCCTCCAAGAACAGATGCACCTCTCCACTTCAAACTCTGAATCACAACATAAAACAAACACTCCTTAACATGTCTGGGTGCCTGAGATTAGACCCACAAACAAATGTCAAACCAGGCTAGGAAGGCACCCAGTGAACCTGATGAACCTTCAAAGCTTTCCCCCTCCCCCTTTTTTTATCTTTCTAGATTTGAATAATTCAAATTCCCCATATTAAAGTGGCCAACACCTTTACACTACTGCTTATTTCTAAGATAACACAGGACTACTCTCATTTATACATTGTTCAGTATTTTGCTCAATTAAGTAGGTCTTTCACTGCTGCTTTTGAAAGAACAATAAAACTAATAAAATACTGGCCAAGGCATTTCACTCAGTGTCAGACACTTCCTTCATAAGACAATATGCCACTATTTCCATTTATAAACAGACCACTATGACTTCCTAATAAAGTTCTTTCTTTTATGTCCTCCCAGTAAGATTGTTAAGGCACAGACTTAAGTTGCAGCTAAGCTAACCAAACTTTAAAATCTTTGCCAAACAATCTTTGCCCTTAATAGCCAATTATTTTTTGTTTATTCACAATAAATTAATCTAAGCCTCAGATTAATTTTAGCAACCACATGTTCACAACTGAACCCAAAATTCCAAGTGAGTCACTTCACAGGTATGCAGAGAACATCCCTGCACCTGCACATAAAAAACACTGCATAAGAAACCAAAACAAAATTTCAGAGAAGTACTGCATAAAGCTTTGTAAGGCACAAAGGAAATCCACTCTCTTAACAGTTATGCCAAACAGGTCTTAGTCAAATAAGGATAGGCTTGAAAATGCTTTTGTCTGTATGTATTTGTTTAAAAATGGACCAGAGAAGTCAAAGGACAGCCAAACAGACAAACTCAAGCTGCACAGGCTATTAATGAAGCCCTGTAGCAGCTTACAAAGCTGCTTCTGCAAGGGGCTACAGCAGCCACACTTACCTGTTATTTCCCTGCAAATTTTTGCTGTGACTCAGCTGCAAATCTACAGGTGGACTAGTATATTAACCTATGAAAACTAATTTATATTCTCACTAACTTCAATTACTAACTTCAACAAGCAAGTATCCTGAATGTGAAGACTAGCTTTCTGACCCCTTCCTCTCCACTGCACAGAAAACAAAGTGCAAAGAACTACCCACAGATAAGTCTACTGCCATAGTAAACTCTGAAGTAGTTTCTTGGCAACATGAGCTTAAAAAAGGTGCAAATCTCACCAAAGGCTCGTTATGTAGCCCACAAATACAAGATCTGCTGCAGAGTTCACTTGTGTCATACAATGATATTCTGCAAGTGCAGGCTGCTTAAACAAAATAAGAATATGGTTCTGATCTCTTAAATCAGAAAAATCTGTGGAAGAGAACTAAAAAATATAGTGTTTCTCCCATTTTATCTCAAAATCTAATTAATCCATTTCAAGTGCTAAAAATCTAACTCTTCAGATGGTTTTAAGAAAGGAACAGAAATATCATGCTGCTTTGGCTTCTCCAAAAACCTTCATCTGTGCCTCAGACTGGCAGCCACCTCCTGCTAAACTGCCAAAATCTACAGCTTTGTTCCAAATTTCCTGCAATCCTA
>NW_009953065.1:121811-154081 GCF_000747805.2 Chaetura pelagica
AGCAGGAATACAAAACAGAAGGCCTTGCAATGGGTTCAGTGGCTAGACATCCTACTAAGGGTGCTCTTAGTTGCTATTCTAACCAGCAGGGAAGCCCTAGAAATCACATTATAATGTTTTTGCCAAGAAAAGACATTTTCATAAGGACAGCAGGTCTAGTTAGAAACACCTGCAAGTGCTTTCCTGGTATTCCTGTGTGAGAGCAGAAGCTGAAACACAGGCAGGATATGCACCTTTTGATAAGTTGTTATCTTCTGAGCAGACAACATAATATTACAAATCTCTCCACTTGTGTATTCTCAAGAGTGATGCTGCTATGGCAGAGAGCACGATGAAACTGAGCAGACGGGTGGTTGACACAAGGGCAGCCAGAAGCACAGTGCACTTATCATCCAGTAAATTTAAAACATTGCAGAAGAACTGACACATGTCAACTGGCCCATCATAGATAGTAAAGAAACCATGTCCCATGAAATGTGGGTACTCGTGATGCAGTGACCAGCAGTGTTAGGAATATTAAAAAGGACTACCGGGCCCTGGAGTGGCAGTTAAGGACTCTGGAGCACAATTTTCATCAGTCCTGCTGGTGAAAGGGAAGGGGATAGACAGGGCCAATCAGATCCAGGAAATCAACAGCTGGCTACGTGACTGGTACAGCCAGAGGTTTGGCTATGTGGATCATGGGACCAGCTTTGACAAGCCTGGTCTGCTGGGGGCTGATGGGATCCATCTGTCAGAAAAGGTGGCTGATGTGGTGGGGGGAGGGAACCTCTATTCATCCCACACCAATCAATTTCAGTGTGATGCCAGCACCAGTAGTAGATGCCTGGAGCCTATAGAAGGGGTGCAGGTCAGGAGGGGAGTACCTGGAGTGCAGCATCATGAAATCTCTGCCCCTCCAGCTGGTCAGTTACCTTCACTGGAGGCCCAGCTTAAATGCCTCTAAGCAAATGCACGTAGCATGGGGAATAAAGGGGAGGAGTTAGAGATGCCTGTGAGCCTGCAGGACTATGATCTTATTGGCATCAGAGACCTGGTGGGATGGGTCCTATGACTAGTGCCTGAGCATCAAAATGGAGAGTTATAAACTCTTTAGGAAGGTCAGGCAGGGCAGACGAGGTGGGGGTGTTGCCCTCCAAGTCAAAGACCAGATGGAGTGCATGGAGCTCTCCTTGGGGACAGATGAGGAGCCAACAGAGAGTTTATGGGTTAAGATTAAGGGGAATACAGGCACAGGTGACATTACAGTGGGGGTCGGCTACAGGCCACCTGACCAGGAGGACAATATAGACAAGGCACACTATGGATATAAGCGGCTTCACTTTCACAAGCCATGGTACTCATGAGGGACTTCAACAAGCCTCTTATCTGTTGGAGGAACAACTCTGCAAAGCACAAACAATCCAGGAGGTTCCTAGGGTGTGTTGATGACAATATCCTTTTCCAAGTAATTAAGGAACCAACAAGGAGAGGTGCTATGCTGGACCTGGTTCTCACCTATAAGAAAGGGCTGGTGAGGGTTGCTAAGCTCAAGGGCAGCCTTGGTTGTAGCGACTATGAAATGGAGGAGTTTGAGATCCTTAGGGCAGCAAGGAAGGCTCACTGTAAGTTTACTGCCCTTGACTTCAGGAGGGCAGATTTCAGCCTCTTCAGGGATTGGCTCGAGAGTGTCATGGGACAGCATCCTGGAGAGTTGAGGGACCCATGAAAGCTGGCTGATATTTAAGGATCTCTCCAGGCCCAAGAGTGGTGCATCCCAAATACGAGAAAGTCAGGTAAAAACTCCAGGAGGCCAGTGTGGATGAGTAAGCAGCTCCTAGAAAGGCGCAGACTTAAGAAGGAAGCTTACAGAAGGTGGATGCAAGTGCAGGTACGCTGGGAGGATTACAGAGGGCTGTTCAGCCTAGAGAAGAGAAGGCTCCAGGGAGACCTTATGGCAGCCTTCCAGTACGTGAAGGGCCTACAAGAAAGCTGGGGAGGGGCTTTTCACCAGAGAGGGCAGTGATAGGACAAGGGGTAATGGTTTTAAACTGAAAGTGGGGAGATTTAGTTATTAACCCAGGGACCAGGAAATGCAAGATTTTGCTTCAGGCACTTGTGCAATCATTATTCTGTTTCTTACCATGCAGAGTCAGTCATTGACACTATGGGCATGATTAGAGGTGAGGGTGACATGGGCTGTAAGGTACTTGTGTCTTCTCAGGAATTAAGCAGACACAATGACTTATCTTTCAACACAGACTCTGGGGACAGGGGCACACTTTAAAACTCGTCAGCCTTCCTCGTGCTTTAAGTGTAAAGCACCAGAGTAAAACTATTAACCATAACAGATTTAGAGTGAGCATGGTATTTGTAACTGCAGGCTCTACCTCAACAGACTTCAAAAGCACATACATAACATTTTGTTAATTTTGAGGAGACTTTAGATGGATTAGGACCTATCTTGTAAGGCCACATGGCAGGGCTGGATGCAGCCATGACAGGCACTGCCCTCACACCAGCATAGCACGCAGCCCATGGCACCCGACACTCCTGCTCAGTGGAGCCAGGGAGAAAATTAGAGGAAGCAGCTGCAGTGCTACAGCCTTTCCTCTACTTCTATCCCTCTGATAATTGTATCTCTTTATATAGGTTCATAAAAACAAAGGCAAAGCCTAAACTCTCCCATAGGGTGTTGGTGCTGCTTCCTTCCTAACTATCACACTTTATTAAGCTTGGAAAGCACAGCTGGAAATGACTTTTTAAGGTCTTAAAATACAGACTGCCTGCTGAATCCTCTTGAACAAAAATATTCTATGTCAAGGCAGAGTACACTGAGCCCTAGGAATCAGTGACATTTATAATCTACCTCAGCCTAATAAAGGGTTAGAATTTTTTATTTCTTAAAGAAAACATATTTTTGTCATTACAATTCCAGATTTTCTTGCTTTCCTAAATGTGAATAGTTTTTCTAATCTACTGGCTGAGACGTTGCTTAAAAATACAGTTTTTAAACAAATATTTCCCAGATAGTAATATAAGAAAAGTTTAACAGAGATAAATCTGATCTGCACATAGTACATTATGTAGAAAAACAAGCAAGTTTTTCTTAATCTGACTAACTCAACAACAAAGAATCTTTCTATCATATTATTTCATGTTTTGACCTCAAACATTGTTCTGTGATAATATATAATGAAAATAAGAAAAAATCTGAATTTCAACTTTCTGTAAGTATCAAGAGATGCTTTGCAAAAAAGATAACCATGAAGCTTATCATTCCTATGAGCTCCACAAAAATCATATTATGCTCTTTATTTAGACTGCGTTGATTTTCAGCTTTTGCTAAAAACAAAAGAATCAACAGACAGAAGTCTACTGAGGACAATAAGGTGCACTAACAAAGAGGAAATCAGGACAGTAAGCAACAAACCAGTGTGACTAGACTGTGTCACTCCAGGGGCTAGTTGAGTCAAAAGAGAAATCCTTCTGCACTCTGAGAAGTAACCTCAGTGAGGCTAGTAAAGAGGGAGAAAGAAGGAAATCAGAAGAGCTAAAGTGAATTCTCTAGGAGCAAACACCTAAGACGAGCACCACCACTCCCACTGTATTAGTAGCAAGAATCCAATCACAAATTAAGAGGCACTTCATGGGACATCAGAGGGGTGTGGGGAGGAGGGAGAATAAAGGAAATTAAGGCATTCAAATTCTAAATACAGTCATAGAATAATAAAACAATAGATTTTAATTTTGCCTCTTTGAGGAAAATTTGGGCCTTTCTTCTTTCAAAGGGGCCATTTGTTTTATTTTGCTTCTGCAGTTGTAGTTGCAGAAAATGTTGGTGACATCTGTACCCTAAGGCTGTATTTTTTCCATAAGGAAGAAAAATTTGAATTTTGGAAGAAACTTCCAAAAAGTCAACAGGTCCAAATGATACCCAAGAGTTCTGGTTGGATTTAAGTATGCATAAGATGAAGGCAAGAGAGAGAGAAATGGAGAGAGTGGGAGGGAGTCAGTCCCAGCCCCTGTCCCTGGGCACGGAGTGAGAGCTTCTGGGGAGCGAAGATAAAGGGAGGGCGGCCTGACCCCCTCAGGTAGAAGAACAGCCCCTGGGGAGCGTGGTGACGAGAAGCAGGCAAACAGGAATAGGAAAACAGGAGTAGGCAAACAGCAGTAGGCAAACAAGAGTAGGAAAACAGGCCATAGTGCAGCAGCTTGCGCAGGCAGGGCACATGGAGCAGGGCACAGGCAACCTCTTGGCTCAAGGTAAGAAATCGGCTATGATCATCCCCCGCCCCCAAAGATGAAACTTGATGGGAATTCAACAAGGGGAAGTGTAGAGTCTTGCATCTGGGGAAGCACAACCCCATGTACCAGTACAGGTTGGAGGCTGACCTGCTAGAGAGCAGTGTAGGAGAAAGGACCCGGGGGTCCTGGTGGACAGGAGGATGACCATGAGCCAGCAATGTGCCCTTGTAGTCAAGAAGGCCAATGGCATCCTGGGGTGCATTAGAAAGGGTGTGATTAGTCGGTCAAGAGAGGTTCTCCTCCCCCTCTATTCTGCCTTGGTGAGGCCACATCTGGAGTACTGTGTCCAGTTCTGGGCCCCTCAGTTCAAGAAGGACAGGGAACTGCTTGAAAGAGTCCAGGACAGAGCCACAAAGATGATGAAGGGAGTGGAACATCTCCCTGATGAGGAAAGGCTGAGGGAGCTGGGTCTCTTTAGCCTGGAAAAGAGGAGACTGAGGGGTGACCTCATCGATGTTTACAAACATGTTAAGGGCAAGTGTCTGGAGGATGGAGCCAGGCTTTTTACAGTTATATCTAGTGATAGGACAAGGGGCAACGGGTGCAAACTGGAACATAGGATGCTCCATCAGGAAAAACTTCTTTACTGTGAGACAGAGCACTGAACAGGCTGCCCAGAGAGGCTGTGGAGTCTACTTTCCTGGAGACATTCAAAACGTGCCTGGACGCGTTCCCGTGTGTGTGTTTGTGTGTGTTCTGGGTGATCCTGCTCTGGCAGGGGGGTTGGACTAGATGATCTTTTGTGTCCCTTCCAACCCCTAAGATCCTGTGATTCTGAAGATTTCTCTAGAGGTTACTTAAGCATCACAACAAATTGGTTCAAAGTGTTAATTAGAAACAGCATATTAAAAATAAAGCATGTCAAGATGGAGTAACACTGCAATGTTAGTATTACTTCAGGCTCATGAGTGCAGGCTGCCCTGAACAGAACACTAATTTTCACCTCCATGCCTTGAACCTGTTTCCCTGTCCTATCACTCCAGCCCAGCCTCCAAGTTTTAGCATTCATGGGAGCTTTTCCTGGTTAGTTCTCATCTAAAGGCATCCTCTCATCTGAGTCACGATGCAGACACACAGGAACACACAGGAGAGGGTAGGAACACACAGGCAGGATACAACTTCCCCTCTTGGTGGAAGCTCACATGTGCACTGGTAAAATGCCCACCCTTAGTGAAAGCAACCTAACATTTTCTGTTACATCTTTACTCTCTAAGTGGAATAGGTTAACACCCTAACTTAAAGAACAACAGTCTGCTTCTTGAAGGCACTTAAATTTTCCATATGCCCTTTGCGCAGCAAAAGCAGGCACATTCGTAGGTCTTCACACTGGAAGCTAGTGCCTCCAAAAAGAACCTTTCTCTGTATTCTGTTTTAATCACACTAATTCTCCACATAGGGTGAAATGACTGCTCCACACCCTGCAGCAGGCACCAAAGTATTTGCTGAAGCAAGGCTTATATTAAGCCTTTAAATCAAGTGAAAGGGATTCTACTACAGTTACTATGAAACAATATCTTACAGCCATCTTGTACAGTATGAGCTCTTCAGAAAAAATGTTTATTCCTATAAAACCTGCACAGATTATGATATATTGTAAAGTGTTCAAAATAAGAATATAATTGCTCTATACTATATGCCACATACAATATGCCATATATTTTAGATATACTTCACAAAAACATTGATTTTCAATCTTAAAGTATTATTTTTTCTGCAGATATTATTAATTCATTATTAAAGAGGAAGAAAATTTTCTTTTACTAAAATGCCAATTACAAAATTCTGCTATCTTTCCTTCTTTTTCTTACAGGACAAGGTTCTTGCAAACATTTCCTTTCTTCAGTGATACAACTGAAAATAAAATCTTCCTCAGTCACCAGAATGACATTAAGTTCTTACGAAAATTGATCTTCATTTATCTAATTCCTACCATCTAAAAAATGAACTACTTGTATGTATAATACATAAGGTTTCAGGTTTTAGCTGTTTGAGCATAGTGAAGCAAAACTGTCCTGCTGGAGCCAGGAACTGAGTGGGGCTCATGGGGCTGTATTTCTGTTTGCTTTCACAGACAGCATGTTAACACACTCATACTGCTTAAGTCCAGAAAAGGAAAAAGGAAGTATTAGCCAGGTAGAGTTTCTGATAGATGACCCTAGTGAAGTGGACATAAAAATAAAAACAAATCACTTTCCTATCAATCATACACCAAGACTAGTTTAGAGAAACAGTACCAAAAAGCAAACTGGTGGAAAGTCTATGATTCAAATAAAGCACAACTTGAACTCACTTAAACACAGATGATTATCTTGTACAGCAAAACAGACTTGTCACCTAAATTGTATTATCATGGAATCATAAAATGGTTTGGGTTGGAAGGGGCCTTTAAAGATCATGTAGTACAAAACCCCTGCCATAGACGCAGGCATCTTTGTTGCTCAAAGTCCTGTGCAACCAGACATTCTCTTACCTGATTAAAGCTTTACTTCAGAAAACTGAGAATTCAACAGTCTAATTTTAAAAGTCATGCAGGTATGAAACAATTGAACCTTTTCTAGCATTTTAAAATTAAGGGAAAATTTTCAGATGTACAGGCAGGTAGGAATACGAAGGAATGAGCTGTCATCCTGCACTTGGGATCAGTTTTGTTTCCTCCAAATGTAGCTGATTTTGTTACAGAATACAGTTTGTGTTAAAACATTTAGTTGTACTTCAATAATTATCTATGACCAATCCCATCTACAGAGGAAACTTGCTGTTTCTCTCCAGACTGCATGTATAGAACTCAAAAAACACTCAAAGTTGGTAACAATAGTGGAGGAGTAGTGAGGAAGACTGACTAGTTATTTTTAACATTATATTAAAGCTGCATTTAAATTGTCTTGAATGAGTTAATTCCTACTGGTCTCTGAGCTGGAAATCAGATGCCAGGCGGGATCTGGAATTGATGGAAATGAGTTTGATATCTATTTTTATCCTCATCACTGACTTAACAATGAGCACCATATTTTGGAGACATGCCTGTGAAAATGCCATGACTCAGAAAATAGCTTAACATACCAAGACAAACGTTACTTAGGTCTAATCACAAGTTATACCACACTCCTCCCACATTCACTAAGGCCTAAAGCAAGAGCTGCTGAACTTCTTTAAGGTTCCCCCACCTACATACCATTAGATCTACCCCAGCCCTCCCCCCAACCTTTGAATAAAGACTCACATCCCTACTTAACCAGGATGTACAAAACCTGCTATTTTCTATTTTGCCTGCTGTCTCCTCAGCTGCCTGCACTGCCAGGTTCAAAGGGGAGTGGGCAGCGATTCCATACCCAGCTGGTGGCTGGTCAGACCATTGTTGAATATCACTGTTACTGACATACGTGATGGGACAAAATTAACGCTCTGTATGTTTATGGGTGATGGCAATTAGGGGGAGGTGCTCAGCACACTGCAGGGCAGGGCTGCCATTTTGAAGAACCTCAACAACCTTGAAAAATGGACAGAAACATTGTGAAGTTCAACAAAAGTAAGTTAAGCCCTGTCCACTTGAGATGGCATGACCCTGTGCCCGCAAATGGGTTGGGTGCTCACTGGCTGGAAAGCAGCTTTACAGAAGACGACCCAGCAGACAGTAAGTTGAACATAAACCAGTAGTATGCCTTTGTAGCAAAGGTGGCCCACTGTATACTGGACTGGGTGTAGCAAGGGTGTAGGGTGTAGCCCATAGCTTGAGGGAAGTTATTATTCTTTTGACTTGGCACTTGCAAGGCAACTGTTCCCTGTGCTTCCCAGTACAAGAAAGACATCAGTAAATTGTAGTGAGTCCAACAGAGAACCATCAAGAGAGGGGACTGAAGCATAAGGAGACGCTGAGAGAACTGAGTTTGTTAACCCAGGAAAGAGATGATCAATAATAGGTCTAACTGCTGTCTTCTGCTGCCTAACAGGTGGTCAGGAGAAGACAGAGCCAGACATTTCTTAGAAGTGCACACGGGTAGTATGAGGGAAGAGGTACAAGCTACAGCACAGGAAATTCTGATTAGACTTCTGGAGAAAATAAAAAATTTGTGGTGCTGTGCACCTTACCCATGGAGGACACTAACCTGCACAAGTTAATACATTATATTTTAATATAATTAAAATTGACAAAGTGTGAACCATTAAGGCCTAGAACTCTAAAAATCACCCTAGGATTCTTAAGCCTTCACTCAAAAAGAAGCTGACTGGAGAAACTTCAAGAGCTCCCCAAACATTGTCAGTAACTAAAACTCTTAAAGTCTTTGTGATAAGACCCTCCCAAAGTATGGTATCGGCAGCATTTGGATGGAGCAGAAATCAGCTCCACCCTAAATATTTTGAGCTATGGCCTAGAAATCAGGAAACATTCAAAAGAAAATTTGTTACAGCAATAGCTAGAAGTTACAACAGGTCCATAACACACAGCAAAAGTTATAATCATGAAAACAAAGCCAATACCTGTATCACTTAAAAACTCCACATAATTACTACACTATTAAGATCAATAAATAGAGAAAAAAACCCCACTTCTCCATAATAAATTAATTGAAGATTAATATAGACACTGCACAAATAAGGAACTGCTCTTCAGATGTACACTTTCAAAATCAAATTTATTACAGCAAAAAAGCAATAATACCTCTACAAGTCAATACTCCTTTTGGGCTTTTTTTGGAGCTAAGTAAAAATAAAAGTATGTTGCCAGTAAAAATCTAGCTGTCCTATTTCTGTTTTGAACAGACTTTATAGTGTCACAGACACAAAGCAATGTGTACAGCATATGTGAAAAAGATGGAAACAGAAAGGGGGACAGAAAGTTAGAACATGGAACAGGAGGGAGATGAAGCCCAAGAGGGGGATTACTGAAGAAATGAACTTATGGGTTGAAAAAGATTTAAAATGATAGTATGCTCAAAAATAAGATAGAGAAAAATATGATGGAATGGAACTTGTGAAAGGATACAAACCAGTTCACACAGTTCGGTCTTATTAATCTGTAATTTAGTGCCATCATCTGCCTTCCACCTTGACAGTTTTCTCCCCACCCCCACCTAAGCCTGTAGCTTTGCACTGCTTGCTCATTACATGTACCAACAGCGTTTCTGCTCAAATTGCAGGAAAGCATCAGAAACTGGAAAATAAAGAGGTAAATGAAACTAGTTTTAAATAAATTTCAAGAAGACAATAATCAGGATTTCTACTCTCAAGAAAATACTTATTTAAATCCCACAAGGTGAAAAATAAGCAGTCCTACTTGAAATGGAGCATTACATCAGTACATAAAACAAAACAGGATGGAAAGAAATGTACTCTCGTATCTGCAAGAGATAATTGCATTGAAAGTATATTTTAATGCATCATAAACCCATGTAAAGGAATTATGCCCTGTATTACTGGAGTGGTTGAAGAAAACCATCTCTTTCCCAAAGACAAGGACTGATTTAAATGAAGGTACATGACTTTCTCTTATTTACCTAAGTTAGCATCACAACTACAGCTACAGAAGCAAGCAAAATAGCTATGAGTAGAGGAATATAAAAGATAATATAAATTTACTCACAGGCCTGAAAATACCCGTATTTTTGGCAGCTTTTAATTATTATTATTACGTCACCATTGAATAGCTAAGTAGGATTTCTCAATATAGAGCATTATGTAAAGGTACAACAATTCAATTTCCATCAGTACAACACCGTGTTGCAACAGACATATGCAACGATAAAAGAAAATTAAGGAATATGGATTATATATTTCAGAAATCTTAGTAAAAAATAACTTCTTTCAAAATCCCACAAATTGCTGAGACAGCAAAGGTGGCTGACTCATACTGATTCAGTGCCCTCAAAGGACATCAGAAGAGATGGTGGTCCATTTGTGTGTTTTAATTCATTATATTAACGGTTAATGACCTAATTCTTGAATACTTTTTCATCTGGATAAATGTATACATGGTCAGTTACAGACTTTAGGTGTACAAGTCTACAACTACCTTACCGAGTAAGTAATTTCTAGCTGCACTTCACTTTTTCATTTCAGTGAGATATATCCCACTTTTTTTGAGTTTTTATGATTATTTTTGCACTAAAACATGCATCCAAAAATGTCAGTTTGCACATGAGAGAACATGCATCACTTCTAACACATACTTGTAAATGCCAGGAGATACTTTTAGATCAGTAGTGCTATACTGCTGTAAAAACACATTTAAAAAAAAATCATGCTATTATCTTAGCCCCTGTATAAAGGGGAATACTATTTTTTCTTCACTATACATATAAGCTGCAAATATTTATTTCATTCCTCTGTCCTTATGGGTCTCTTCTGCCTCTTTTCAACACCCACCATTCACCTCTCTCATAGAATCATAGAATGCCAGCTTAGAAGGGACCTCATGGATCACCTGGTCCAACCTTTCCAGGTACTACTATAGTTTACATGAGATGGCTCAGCACCCTTTCAAGCTGAGACTTAAAACTGTCCAATGTGGGGGAATCTACCACTTCCCTTGGTAGACTGTTCCAATGTTTGACTGTCCCCATGGTGAAAAATTGACCTCTTGTGTCCAATCAGAACCTCCCCAGGAGTAACTTGAGCCTCTTACCCCTTTCATACTTATACCTTCAGGAAAATACTTCTGCAAAAACAGACTGCACTTTTTTTACTATCAGCTATGTTAACTCCCTTGATACTTTGCAATATATGTAACTTTTATCTTTAATAAATGCATATTTAATTCCTCCCACTTCTTCTCTGGCATGCCATCAATAACTTCCTGAAACTAGCTGCAGATTTACTTCGTGTTATCATCTTCAGAGTCAACAGATGTTGCATGGGCTATAAATCACACAGGTTTTATGAACCTCAGATACTTTTTGGGAGAACATAATGAACCTTGTGTTATCCAGAGCGTTTCTGTAGACAACTTGAACAAAACTGCAAAAAATTTAAAACGTCATGCAATATATCTTATCTCCCACAGTAAAGGCTTTTTAAAATTTAGAGATCAGCCTATGGCAGAAATCTACCCAGTCTTCCAGAGTTTTTGTCTATTCTCCTAGCAATAATAAAGCTTAGCAACAATACTAAAAAGATAGGCAAGAAAAGAAAGTTGTTTGAAAGCCAAACTGAACATAACAATGTTCTGGTTCCAAATACTTGCATTTGAAGTTAGCCTCCACAGGTGTCTGTCTTTTGATCTTCCAACAGAAATATGAAGTACTGAACCACGACACAAAGACTGACAGCAGTTACCTCTGATAATGCTTTAATACCTTCTATCTTGTACAGTCTGGAGAGTGAAACCGAATAAAGCAACAGCTTTAAACTTTTTTTCCACCCTGACTCTACCACAATATTTTTTGCAATTTGCCAAGTTATATAGAGACAAATTGGTAAAATACAACTCCTGCTGCACCTGTAGTAGCAAGAAAAATGCAAGGAAGCTGAAGGAAATGCCACATCCCCCTCAACCTACCCCATACAAGCTGCTCTGCAGTGCTCACTATAGCCTCCATACCAGTTAGATCACAAATCTGAATCACTGCTCACCTTTACCACCAGTGGAAGGGAATCTTAACAGCACACTGGCACAGCTGCTCCTCAAAGACAGCACAACATGAAACAACCCCATAACTGGAAAACGGTAGATTTAGGTTAACCTTCTTCTTTAGGTTAAGAAATTATTCACTGGGAGAGTGGTGAGACACTGGCACAGGTTGCCCACAGAAGCTGTGTGTGCCCCATCCCTGGAAGTGTTCAAGGCCAAGTTGGACAGGGCTTGGAGTAACCTGGTCTAGTGGGAGGTGTCCCTGCCCATGCTGAGGGTTGGAACTAGATGATCTTTAAGGTCCCTTCCAACCCAAACCATTCTATGATTCTATGACAACACATCCTCCAGGTCTGCCTTTAAACAGCTGTGGCACCATATCCTTTCTGCTACCTGCTTGGTCTTCAGCAAGGTAAAACAGTTGTGCAATTTATCACTATTAGTCTGGGATCTTTCATGCATACTGACTACACATTTTATTTTCCAAGAAAAACATACTTACAATGTTAAAATTAGGAAGCTCATATATGTATGAGGTGGAGAATTACCATGGATTAAGATGTCATTAAAATGTATTTGCCTTCTCAATATGATTAAATAGCAATATAAAAAGAAACAGAAGGCATAGTTTTTATTCCATTATTTTCAAACAGGCAAGAAATGAAAGGTAAGTCTTCTCAAATATGGTACTGATGAAACATTTTGAGTTCTACTATCATCTAGTGCCACAGACAGAAAATTAAAAATTAATGTCTTTGGTAGCTGAGTTCAAAGTAACGACCTAAATGCTAAAAAATATAAAAAACTTGTTTTAAAAATATTGCATATCCAAGGCAGCAAACAATAAATTCAAGCAAGTCTTCCAGTTGCTAAAGGCACAAATTGTTAACAGATGGGTGATAACGTTTAATTTAGTGAATACTTGTTATTAAATAAATAATGTTGATATTTTCTTTGTAGGATTACATAATTATGCATGAGCTAATTATTATTACCTGCATCTGTCAGCCAATTATATCTAATAATTGACACAAAAAAGTTAACAGACAAAAATAATGTGCTGCTTGAAGGATAAATGATGTTTAGCAATTTAATACTTAAAAATAAAATTGAGAAAACATACACACTCATTGTGTACTCATGATTCTATCATAATTTTTATTACAGCTCCTCTAATTCCAAATAATATTTAGTCTGACAAAAGACTTTTCTCAAGCCTCACAAAGCATAATTAATTTAATACACTGCTTATCGTTATCAATAATTTCAAGATCAGGAAAGAGACAGATTCTTCTCTAAAACTAACATTTCCATTGTTTAACTTAAAGACCTTTTCCTTCAAAGGAAAAAAAAAATTAAAAATTCAGGGGAAAACCAACTTCTCAACAGCATGTCCTAAAATTTCTTATAAGAACACAGTCTTGAAATAAAGAAATTACTACACTGCACCAAAATTAAGACTTACATTTTTCCAACATTCCAAAATGTATTTTGCCTAGCAAAAGGAAAAAAATCAGAAAGTGCAAATATCTATTTATCTTTAGCTGAAAATTAAGCAAATATTAACAGTGTTCTTTAAAATTAATAGTTTTTATACCCTCATGTCAAGCGATCACTGAAACAGTTGAAATCAAAAAGTAGCAGTAGCAGAGTCTTGACTGGAAACATGACAACATCTGCAAGTCTAATATGTAGAATTTATTACTGTCAAATGTATCTCACTGGGAAATTCCTGCTTGGAGAACAGTATAATCTCTGGAACTGAGTAAAATGATCATCAGCACATCCTAAGAGACAAGCTGCTGGACTAGCTGTTGTCACAGCTATTAGCTTCCATGGCTCCTCTTCCAACATAGGGCACTGAGTCCACAGCACAGACAACCCAGAAAGCAGCTCTGTGGAGCAAGACTTGATGGTTTAGCAATATCATGAGCAACAGTACTGTTACATTCGATAATCCTCAAATTCCTGTTTCTAATTTCTGTTAAGCATAAAGTCACTCCTTGAACCCATGGAAACATTTAGCAATCAGTGCTTTCCATGACAACTGCAATGCATGCTGCATGGAGCAGCAGCTTTATTTATATTGTGAGCCAACCATCTGATGGTTTTTAGTGCTTGTAATGGAAGAGAGCAACTGCTCATTACAGCCCTCTGCTTTTCCAACAGCATTCCTGAATTTACATACCTCCATCAGGATAGGATTTTGTGGTTGTGGTAGTTGGATTATGGTTGGACTCGATGATCTTGAAGGTCTATTCCAACCTCAGCGATTCTATTATTTTATTATTCTATGATCATATTTCCACCTCAATAATTTTAAACGCATTTATAGGGTGTGGACACTGCCTGACCTCTCCAGCCTCACCCTACCTCAGGAGCATCTGCCATGTATTTCTTCATTGGATAATCTTGGTGGTCATGGATTTATCAAATGCAACATTACTTTTCTGACTCAAGAATCTCAAAAGAGAGAGCTACCAACACCTGGCAGGCAAACTCACTAACCCCACCAGTGACCCCTCTAGGTTTCTAGTGACTTTTTACACCTTGCAAGGAAAAAAGTCATAATTTCTACCATCTGAGAAAAAAAACAAACAACAGAATATTTCTGAATATTCTTTCAAATTAAACTCTCAATTCACTTAATTGAATTTATGCTCTTCTTTGCTATTTCATTTGCAAACTAAGTATGTGAAAGGGACATTTTTGGGGTTTTTAGGAAAAAATAACATATCGAAAAAGCACTACAGCATGAGCATTTGTAGAAATATATTAACTCACAAGTATTTTGGGTACAGCTTAAAATCCCTTTCTGTGTGTTGGAATTTCTAAAAAGAAACCCAAAACCAGGAAGGGTAAAAAGAAAAAAAGGTGAAAAATCAGGAACAGCTAGTCAGGGAAATGTTAAAAGTCCTAAATTCGGAAGTATGTAACACGGACACACATGTGAGGTGTCTCAGTTGTATGACCAGAGATGGCCAGAAGGTAAAGAGCAATTATAGTTGCTCTAGGATACTGGTTGCCTCAAACCAACTTCCAACAGAGCAGCCAGTCACCAGTAACCGGCCAGTCTCAACATGAAGGTCTGCCTGACTTCCCAAGAGAAAGAGCTATGCTGAGTAATTACTCAGCCTATCCAATGCCCTTTAGAAAAGGAAGAAAAATTTCTATTTTGTTTTTGAAGACACTGATGTACTTACACAGCACTGGATTGCTGAAATGGTGATAAAATGACAAACAGAAAATAACAGAAGGGCCTTAGATCCAGGATCTAACTGCTTCAAAAGCACCAGCAAGACACAGTGGCATACTGGGGTCCAACACTGGTCAATCATTCTCAGTAGAAAAAGTTTTTTCGAAGGCTTAAGAGCTTGAATCACAGAAGCACAGAATATTAGGGGTTGGAAAGGACCTCCAAAGATCATTGAGTCCAACTGCCCTGCCAGAGCAGGACCAGAAACTAGGGCAGATCACTCAGAAAGGCATCCAGACAGGTCTTGAAAGTCTCCAGAGAGGGACATTCCACAACCTCTCTGGGGAGCCTGTTCCAGTGCTCTGTCACTCTCACAGTAAAGAAGTTCTTCCTCACATTGAGGTGGAACTTCTGTGCTCAAGTTTGAATCCATCACCCCTCATACTATCACAAGGCACAAGCGAAAAGAGGTTGTCCCTGTCTTCTTGATGCCCAGCCCTCATGTATTTATAGGCATTAATTAGATCCCCCTCAGTCTCCTCCTTTCTAGACTGAAAAGCCCCAGGTGTTCCAGTCCCTTAATCATCCTCGTAGCCCTCCATCAGACTCTCCCAAGTAGATCTCTGTCCATCTTGAACTGGGGAGCCCAGAACTGAAATACTGACTAATTTCGGCTACTGAACATCTTAAACGAATGTGGCTGTCTTGGTACTTGCATCACAGCAGTTTTCTGCACAGCAGCCTGGACATTTCGGCAGAGCTAGGAGACGGGTGACAGCCATTGCCAATGGAGACAGACTAGGAACACGGTTCTCTGGCTGCAGCTTACAGCAAAAGTCCTCCCACTGAGCGAACTCCATTATGTTAATTATTTCTATTTCTTGCTGTTTTCTGATTCAATTTAAGTCATTGTAAGTAATTAAAAAGGCAGGATTAGTTGACTGCATTTCAGGAGACATTACACAGATGGCATTTGTAATAAAATGGCTTATTAGGACTGACTGAAGTAGAGGAATGTGGCAGAGGCTTGTTTTAGCTGAGCCTTCAAGGCAGTCAGCCACTGGAACAACAGCCCTTGGTGCTGTCCATGATGGCCAGCACAGCCACCAGTGGGCTGCTAGGACAGCTCTGATGGGCCTCAGCTCCTTCCCTCTCCAAGACCAAGCACTAAAGACAGAATAAAGCCCTGGGAAAAGGAATTACTCAAGTACAACAATAAAAATTCCAGATTTAACAGAGTTCCCATTTGATTTATGCAAAGGAACTAAAAATGAAAACTGTAGCCTCTGCAATGCACTGGTGTTTGGGGTTTTTTTAATCCATGTTTTCATGCTGTTATAAATGAGAATTCAAAATTAAATGCATTGTTTTATAAGACATTTCACTAACTGCTTGGTAGCAGCTATGGCTTGCTATTTAAACTATTTAAATTATGTCATATTATGTTATGAAATAATTTAGAGGGGAAAAACAAGCAAGGCCTATCCAATCCTAAAGTATGTATCTCTTCTAATTTCTCTTTTGAAGCATTTTTAGATTTGTCATGAATTCTATGAAAAATGGACTTAAAAATGTCAAACCTCCCCAGAAAGCAACAATTACAAGTTTCATCTAACTCTTCCAAAGACTCATTTTCATCCACAAACCTAATTATGTTTCGTCTGACTTTGGCAAGCAACATTAGGGATCAAGGCAAATTGCTGGAGTAAGGGAAATCAGACAGGTCTTCAAAGGCATTCTAGGCAAGACAGAGTACTCCTGAGGAGCATCAGGCATCAATAATAAAATTTTGCATTTGATAGCAGGAAATAGGAAAATAATTTCATTGGCTCATTTACAGAATGCCAGTTTTTCATCTTCTTATATGCAACTACAAAAAATAGCAGCTTGTGAAAAGAAAATAAGAAAATAAAAAAGAAAAATAAAGGAGGGTGTATATATTTACAAATAATCTCTCAGAGTTCATACACCACAACAAATGACAGAAGTTTTGTGTGAAAACTATTGCGGGGGTAAAATAAGCTGAACACAATTCAGATTTTAGAAATAAATTAGATGAAGTAAGTGAAAATTTGGATCAAAGCTTCACAGCAACTGAGAAGAGGGATGTCATCTGTGCTCACTGAGGGAATCATGTTAAGTTCATAAAATGCATAAACCACTAGAAGTACACTTATGAGAAGAGTTAAAAAAACAAAACAAACAGAAAAAGGAACAAACATTCCTTGATCTGATAAAGCGGAACATTTCAGAATACTTCCACCCATGCTTCATGTCTTTAAGGATCCATATTTTGAAGTCCAAGAACTGCTTGTACGAAGTTTTTCATTCTACCTGCACTCCCCAAATAACCAATTGAGCTACTGCGAGTCTCAGCCTCCCTTACTCTCTGCACCAAGTAAAGTCAGAAATTCTGGTGTACAATCAGGAAATAGGAAGCAGAAGATGGAGAGACACACCTAACCACCATTTCTTTCCCTGAAAAATTACAGAGAAGGCAAACATCAATAGCAACAGTGTCAAGATTTCAAAAAATGAGTCAACCCTCAACCATGGCATGGTCTTAAGTTTTTAAAAACAACATTGGTATGTACATTTTACTTTGGTTACTGTTTCTGAACTTCTAGAGAATCTTTGCTGTGCATTCCCAAGGTTTTCAGAAATCCTGAGAACTAAATGTGATCTTTAAATTTCAGATTCTCAAACATTATCTTTATAGTATAATCTACAAATTTTGAAAGATATGTAAGTAGCATGAGGTTTTCAAGCCTACGTTGCCACAAGCTAGCAACGCAGTCATGGAGGCTAGTACTGCCTTTTCCCCGAGAACGTGTAGCAGCTGGGCCACATCTTCAAAAGAACTTCCTGGAAAAAAAAGGGAGCAGAGTGTGAGAAGTCAGGGCCTGATAACAAAGGGAGCTGTACTATCCCTACTTAAAAGTGATATGCTTTGTGAAGAAAGATTAAGAAACTGTTTTTCAGCTACACTTATCTAACTACCTCCTCCTGAAAGTGACCACTTTGCTCACTCCCCTCCAGCAAGGGCTTGAGAAGAACCAGACAATACACCAGAGAGAAATGCATGGAGAGCCTGCAGGCAGAGGTAAGAGAGAAAGTATCTTAACAGGAAAAAAAAACTGCAGAGTAGAAATTTCTCTCATGTGAGGGAAAACATACTGGAGACACTGAAAGGGCTTGAGAATTACTGGACACTGGAGGTGTAAGTCACAGGATTCTCCCACACCTTTTCACACAGTGTGGACAAGAAAAAAGATGCCAAAATCTACATACATGGTTTAGCAGGATTCCAGCAAATCACAAATAAATAAAAAAACTTCCAAGCCTCCCTTGTTAAAGATAAATTTTGATTTACAAATGTGTTTAGAATTTGATAACTACCTGACTCATCCCCATCACAGAGGAGTTTTTTTCATGCAGTATTATTAGTCACCTGTTACCATCAGTGTCCTTTGAACCTGTTTTGAGACTACAGAGAACAGCACAAAACCACCACAGCTTTTTGGGCACCTCCTGCCAAGTACTTGCTCATACTCTGCAAAACTATGCAAACTTACATAATTTTTAAAAGGCTAGGTCTTCCCAATGAACATGCAGGGGGCAGCCCTTTGCAGCTGTAATAGCAGTGACCAGGACTAAACAGGTAAGGAAGAACCATTAAAACCTGAATTCAGGCACAGCACTGCTGTGCAATTGCTGTACAAGGAAATGAACTGAAATAAAGTTCATGAAAAACAAAGTGTGCTGGGACAACCTAATAACCCTACAAAACATCTCCTGGAAAGAGAACCATAAACTTTATGTCTCATTGCCTCATTGTGTCTGAGCACTTACAGCAAAGTGAAAGAACAGCTCATTTTGTATTCAGAAGTAAATTTACCAGACAATCCTAAATATTTTCAGTATGGAACAGCATACCAACCCTGACAAACACAAGGTTCCTAGAAAATTCAAAATCAGTTATCATAAGATTTATACTGAGTCAAATATTAATGTAAATATTTTTAAGAACTCTTAGCTTCTAGTTTCAATTTAATTATTTTATAGACTTGCTTAATATGTTATTGCTTAATATGCTTTAAAATGTTTTGACTAGTTCAGTCAATGTTGAACAAAGAAAAAAAAGAGTGCAAATGACTTAAGAAAACTGTTCTTCATCTGGAAACATTTCCAACACACACTGATAGGTTTTCTGCCCATCTGTTAATCCAGCCCCATCAGATTGTTTTGAGGACAAAAAAAAAAGGGGGATAGAAAAAAGGATTCACAGTATTCATTATGACTCATGCAGTATTTTTCACCAGCTTTGCTTACTAAGTGTAATACAGTTGATTCTATGTTCTATTCTTTACTGAGTTATATTAAATCCAGCTCTAGATTACAAACTTTCCCTAGTACAGCATCACGGTGATGAAGTGAAAGGTTTGCAGTATTTTTATACCAGCAAAAAAGCCTAAGTGTATAAAAGGGCTTTTGCTGGTGTAATTTATCCCATTTTATCCAGGAGCTAACTTAGGCTGCATTGGCACAAATACATTTGCATCACTACACATATGTTGAATTATCTGGGAGAGCCATATCAGCAGAGCTCTTCTGGGGTAGATCAGACCTAAGCTACCCAGTCACCTCCGCACTGGAAGAGCACAACATCCGAGTCGGCACTGAGAGCGCTCCGTGCGAGGCCTTTGTGCTGATCCCCAGCTTGTCCCTCCAGCACGCATTGCCAGGCAGGCAGCAAGCTGAGAATTAAGAGTGATACTGTCACGCAGCAGTGCCTGTGCTGCTGCTCAGCAAAACTCTATTCAAACTCATCTTCAGCACTGCTCGCACTGTGATCAAATTGTTCCGCTGTGAGTTAGTGCCAGTTTTCAGAGTAAAAATAATTTTTTAAAAAGATGTATGACAGAAACAAACTACTGGACAACCCCTGACATTTTGAATTAAGATACGAAGTCTGTATAATTTTCTCAAGTAGGTCAGACCATTTAACCTGAGCCAATTTGCTACAGTTACCTGGTTATGAGCTATTTTTATCTTAATGGCAGTTAACAGTACTGATATCCGGTAAATTAATCCAGTATGCTAAAAACAATGTCACCGCAAGTGAAATAATTCAAACCCAATTCAAACTAATCCATCTACTGATGGGATAGGTCTCATAAAATGAAAGTACATTAAATAAGCAGAGAAGATCAATATAACCAAGAAGTGCCTGCATATTGATCAAGGAACAAATATGAAGAGAATGTTCCAAGGAGACCTTATAGTGGCTTCCCAGTATCTGGAGGGGGCGAAAGGAAAGCTGGAGAGGGGCTCTTTACAATGGCTTGTAGTGATAGGAAAAGGGAGAATGGCCCTAAACTGAAAGAGGAGAGATTTAGGTTAGACATTTGGAAGAAATTCTTTAGCGTGAGGGTGGTGAGACGCTGGAAGAGGTTGCCCAGGGAGGTTGTGGAAGACTCCTCCCTGGAAGTGTTCAAGGCCAGGTTGGATGGAGCTCTGAGCAACCTGGTCTATTGGGAGGTGTCCCTGCCCATGCAGGGGGGTTGGAACTAGATGATCTTTAAGGTTTCTTCCAACCCAAACCATTCTATGATTCTACGATTCTATTTCACTGCTCCAGCTCACACAGCAGGTCTCTTCTCTATTATTCCCTTACAACTCGATCCAGTGACTACAGAGTCTGCCACTCTCTTTCATCTTCCCATCCTGTAAGTTTTTAGAATTGAATTAATACTCAGATTTACTGTACTTCTACTGTTTCATGAAATTATTACATAATTATAAATTAAAAATGTAACAATAGATGCTTGGGGGATCATAGAATCATAGAATACTAGGGGTTGGAAGGGACCTCGAAAGATCATCTAGTCTAGATTATTCAGATAATACTTAGTATCAGCCTTTTTCAAGTGTTCAGTCACTGTCCCTCATAAAAGTAGCTTGGGTGGATCCTGTGTTAATTTATAGTAATTAAAGTATCTACTTCAGCTGTTTGCTCATGTTTTGAGGGAAGAAGTATTTACTACCTGGCCAGGGAGAGTGATAATGCTATACCGTCCTACAATCCAGAGAGGATCAGAAGTCATTGAGCCCTGGCACACTCCCAGTCCACAGAGGAACGATGCTGAGCTCGCTCTGGCAAACAAGCCAAGTGCTCACCCGACTGTGCCAGACCGACGCTCGGCACTGCAGCTTTATTGCCGCTCTACAGGTTATTAAACAAGCCACATGCACAGGTCTCTTCAGGATTAGGCCTCCTGTGCAGCTCTGATTGCTCCTAAGAAACTACTGAATAGGTGAATATTCATTCAATGTATCTACTCAGGACATTTCACCACACTAGCTAAAGAGGAAAACCAAAAGGTGGTTCTTCATTGTCGTGTTAGGCCCAAACCACGACAACATGTACAACCTTATTTCAAATGCAGGTTTCTCCAAGCAGATAAAGGCCTTTACTAATCAGTAAGAAATATGTTTGGTAAATGTGAACACTACAGATAAATATTCTAGTGAAATAATATTAAATTCTGTAAAAATACATTATTTAACCAAAGAGGATTCGCCTCCCTGCTCCAATTACACGTAACTAACACAGGTGACCTTTTTTTTACTCTGGTATTTTATTATGGAGATGGGAGGGGGGAGAGAGAGGGATTTCTATGGAGAACAGATCAGGAGTAACACTTCTTCTCATGCAGGTGAGTGGAACACAAGAGAGCATAGCAGACATCGGGAAGGGTGATGAGAACATTAGGTAAATGGCAAGCACCACCACCAAAAAACTGAAGATAAAACTTTAAAAATTACAGTACACGCCCATGATAGAATGATTTTAATGAACCTGCAAAGGCAGTATTCCAGACTAATTTTACCAAGGAAACTAAACAAAATGTCTGTGAAATAAAACAGGCGATACAGATGGAAGTCTAGTACTGTGGCTTTTACCTCTGGGAGTTGCAGCCTGCACAGGATTTTATTCTTTCATTACAAATCTGTTGTGTGGGGGGCAGAGGAGGAGTAACTGTGTTACAGGGATAAAAAGAATAGCACAATTGTTGTAAGAACATCTAGTTTTCTCTATGTATTTCCATCTATCACAATTCATCTTCAACTTAGCATCTATTTTTCCTCCTTATCCTACACTGTGTTGGTAAAGAGTATTTTAATGCTAGGAGGAAGCACTCCTTAAAGAAAAGCCCCTGAACAGGACATGGCTAATTCATTAGAGATGATCACTAAACAGTCCTCATTTTAAGAGAACACAGAAAAACAAAGCAAGTTGATCAAGCTCCATCAGGAGGGAGAGAAGGACTGGCAGGAATAGCAGCTGTGCTCTAGCTCAGATTGGATTCATGTTGGCAGAACTGTGAAATAAAGCCTGCGACATATTGTGCCTTCATCAATCCTGCTTCCCTGATAAAAAACATCCCAGGAATTTAATGCTTATGTTTTGCCTTTCATAAGCTATTTTACTTAGGAGGGTTTGTATACAACTAAATGTATTAAGTCCATGATGCACTTATTTCAACGTGCTGATCCTTCGAACAGTGCCATCTTAACACATACACTAATATAGCCTCATTCATCTGAGTATCTCAAAGTGCTTCATAAAGACCAACTGAACAGATGCTGTGAATCTGAAAAACACTACTGCTTGAAATTTTCTGTTATCTGACTTCATTAAAATACTGTGCTTTATTATGAAGTAGAAAAGGTCAGTGCAAGGGAAAAACTCTAATTTAAGCTACATAACAGTAGGGGTAAACTACTGTACAGTATTTTTAATGTATCCATTTTAATAATGCAATTTTCACAGTCAATCATGGAAGAGTCAAGTTCCTCCCTTATCAAGAAAAAAAACCCCCAAAACTAACTTAAAACACTGAATAGTTTCTTCACAGGAAATTTAAAAAAATGTATAGGAGACATGTAGCAAACCCTAAAGCTCAGATCAATACAGGAGTACATCAGACACAAACGTAAAAAAAAAATATTTTTTCTTTTCAAATAAATGTGAAAGTGAAAATTTAGGATTAGTTTATATAGAAATTTATGAATATTTTGCATAATTAATGGTCAAATTTTAAAATTCTTACTTTTTTTCTTTCATTTAAGCTCTCATTTCTGGACATGGAACAAAAAAGGGAAGAAAAAAACTAAAGACAGGACAGAAAAACGTGTAGGAAGATCTCCAAATACATAAATATAGTGTTGTTCTTTGTGTTCCCATGTAGAAAGTACAAAAGTAGGTCACCTATTATGTATTAGAACACAGCGATATGAACCAACTTACTCTCTTTTGACCACCTTGGGGTGCAAATCTTTTTGAGTAGATTACATAACACATGGTGCAACTACTTCAACGTGCTTTAAGTAACACTTCAGGATTTGTGAATCTGAGCTCAGACTTTCAAAACTGAAACTGGGGCGGGAAACTGAAACTCTGGCCCATAAACTTCAGGAGTTCAATGACTTTTTATTTTCTGAGCAAGAACTTGGAGCATAACTTCCCTAGAAATGGGATCACTGCTCTTGCACCTTCTCAAGTGGGATCATTTATCCAGGGAAACTGAGCAGCTTAACTGCTGTCCTTCTACAGGAGTGTATACCAGCTCATTTTTCCATCTACCCTCTTTCTGCATCACCCACATAACCCTGATTTCTATGCTGCTAAAGAACAGTAGACAATTACTTTATAAATAAAGGTTCAGATCAAAAGGAAAGAAGAAAAAAGTGTCACTTGCTGCAATTCACGGGCAGGTGAAAGTTCTGAAGTGTAATGTTGCAAGCTTTATCTGCCTGCATCTACACAAGCTGCCAACTTACTTAATCCTTCCACAAATGAAGGGAAAAAGGATTTGTCCAGGTAGAAATATAGTTATAATAAACATGAAGTAGGAACTGTAAGACATCTTTGCCTATTGAACTCCCTTTGAGACTAAAAGTAAACTTCTCCAGACTTAAAAATGCTCTAAATGGTTCAAAATCCAGCTTGGTAAATTCATCCTGAGAACCAGATCACTCTGTGCATAACTCAGTGGATAGCTACTGTAACTAGAATGGAAGTGGGGCATAACAGTATGATAAAAACTTAAATGTATACAGAAAATCATACCACCAATAGACCTGATTTATTTACAGGCTTTTCACTCACCAACAGAAGAACTATGCATTAAACATAGTATTTAGTAGAAAGCCAACATTGTGCTTTACATTTCACCAGAGATACATGTGTTTGCTTTGGTAATACAGATGGAAGCAGTATTTATTCTATTCACAACGGCAGAAACATAACTTTACTGTATTACCAAGCTCACCTACAAAAGCAATTTCTTTCATAATAAGCATCAGCTTAAGGCAGACAGCAGTGAATTCTTTAATAATTACACATACTGGTGCAACAATTCAGATTTTCTGATGTATCAAAGATCATATCAAGATTAGAAACGGAAAGGAGTGTGTTACCTCAGCACCATTTCCTCACTGATGCTTATTTTAACATGAGTTCAAGTAATGAAAGCCTAAAAAGAACTTCAAATTTTTCAGACACTTTAAAACCAATGCACAACCTCACAGAATGGTTAACACTCAGAGGTTTCCTTCTTCCAGTAGGAACAAAATACCCCTCTGTTGGCAATGACCAAATGTCTACAATTCAAATGTATAGATATTTAATAAATAATAAGAAAGAAATTTTATGCAACTTTCATGCATTTGTAATTTTTTCAAACCATTGTACTTGTAAAACAAATACTTTGAGTAGTGTAAATTTCTCCACAAATGTGAAGGGAGAGTATTATTATTGTTGTTGTGGTGGTGGTTATTGTTGTTATTATAATTATTATTATTGCTACTACTACTACTATTATTATTTTATTAAGGATAATTACTTAAGACTACCAATGGGACTTTCCATGAAAAATATTGTCTTGATACTGTAGTATTTAGGCCTACCCAAATTCTGGTTTTCACAGCAATTTTTCCTCAGGTCTTTAAAGCTATTGATATTTTTACACAGTCATTCAAGCTCATCTTTTAAACAGGTAAGGAAAGGAAAGCGCCACAGTTAGATGGAATTGCTCCAGCACCTTCTGATTATATTTTTAACAGTATATTGATGGACGAAGTTTGAAAGTGAAATAATTTTCCCTACTGCTTTCCATTCACCATGCAAGGTTGCAGTTTGTAAAATTGCTCAAAAATTAGAGAAACTATTTTTTAAAACAATTTTTAGTAGATAGCACTTGCTTACAGTTCCCATCTTTAGATCTCACAGCATTTTTGGCTACTCTCTTAAGCATTTTTATAAAGGGCAGACGTTGAGTATCAAGTAACTTGTCCAAATAACAAGTTTATATTTAAAGTCTCTGGGCTGAGAGCATATTGTCTCAAATTCACCATTACTTCTTGCTACCTTTTTGGAAGTAGCATTCTATTTTAGGGAATGAATTACTGGGTATTTTAACAAACCACAGCAGGGAAATGGGTTTTGATACTCTTCTCTGATTCATTATGTTATGGAGAGTAATAGTACAAACTTGTCAGCCAGCAACAACAGGGAAAACAAAACTAAGCACAGCACTGAGGTAGCTCTGTGCTGTCCACCTGGCATGCACTGCCCAGAAGGACTGAGAGCTTTGGTTTCTCACCTTGCTCTAGCACCAGCTGTCACATCCCATTTTCCCATGTCTCTTGAAGCACTGATGGGTGTCTAGCCCTTCCTTCCACTTCAGACAGGGGCTTCTGATCATCTCAAAACTGGTTTACTATCTTCCTACCACATGCCATACCTCTGCAGAGACTGCATTTGGTCATAAGGCCCTGAAGGAAACATTCTACACTAGGGTCCATCGATTTAAAAAGTACTCAGTAACAAAAATACTACAATTCCTAAAATCCACTGTAGAATCAAAAATTATCTGTGTCTATTCTTAAATACTTGAATACAGAATGACTTGCAGACTTTTAAAATTCCTTTAATTGAGCAGTCTATCCTTTGTTAATATTTGTTTGACAGTAGGATATGTACCTTCTTTAAATTTTAGCTTGCTTTTCCTAAATTTATCTGAGATTTCCCTTCATGAAATTATATTTAAGTGTTAAATGTGCATATATCACTAGAAAAGGATTTTCATGAGCATATTTATTCATTCATTCTTGGATGTTGAAAGACCAGGATCAAGATTTCTGTGGAGCAATTAGAAGCTTGAAACAAACAGTTTACTGTCCGCAATTACTTGTAATGTCAACTCTGATAGAAAAGTCTGAAGGACATATGACAATTTCTGTTAAGTGGGCACTTAAGAGTTCTAACAAAGCAATTGAATTCAATTCACTGTTGTCATAGCAAAATTTGCAGACTGGGATGGAAATGCAGTTAGGAAGACATTAGAAATTTTCAGTCACAATTAAAGACCAGAAGAGGAAAAAAAGTGTTAAAGGTTACTTTCTCAGGCTAAGGTTGCTCAAAAGGCCACAGCATAAGACCAGATGATTAATAATAACTTTCTACAGGAACAATTATAATAATATTTCTATTAAGAGTGTAATTCACACCACTTCCAGAGAATTAAAGTCGATTTTATAACCATGATAAAGCTTTTTTATATATAAGTATATACATATGTAGAGAGAAAAACACATTCCTACAAAATATAACCACGGTGTATGTATCATAGTTACAGGAGTCATAGAATAACTAATTTGTATACACTGTTCAGCTGAACAAGACAGACTCACAGTGAGCTGCTTGTCAGTGGCAGTGATGACAGCAGAGTTTTAATTGAATTGAGCAACCACAGATTTCTTCAAGAGCAACTCAGTGTGCCTTGTTCCAGCTAAGTCAGCATTCCTAATCCCCAGGTTTGGTCAAGGATCTGGAACAGTGCTGAGAAGGCCTTGGGAGGCAGGCACAACAGGCATTTTGAGCATCCCTGAACTTATCAGCAAAATCGAACAGCAAGAGTCTGGCATTGTAATTATAACTATTTGGATACTATTTTGTCCTCCCTGAAGTAGCATAACAGAATTTCCTCATTAGAAGTTCAAATACCATTCAACTAGAAATCAATCATCAATCAATAGGAAGTCAAAAGGTAGATGAAAAAAAGAGAAGGTGTTTTTTTTTTTGTCCAGAGGGTAAAAAACAGTAGCTGCCTGGCTGCTCTCTTGAGATTCAGTCAAAGAACAGGTTGGCACAATCTGTGCCCCATTCACAGACTGCTTTCATATCTACCAAGCACTTGCTAGGTAACAGCCATCAACGGAAATTAGAAGCTACACGTAAGTCTGTGAATGTATCATATTTGTCAACAGAGAAACCAGCATCCTGCATTACTTTGCAGGTGCTAGAATTACTTAAAGATAATAAATAAAAGCCCCAGCTATAAAATTCAGCTAAACTCACGTTTATTTCTAACTGCTGCTATTATTCCACTATGTCAGTAACCAATAATGCTATCCCAGAGTAGAATATTGCTGCCAATTTTACAAGCAAGCAATAAAAATAGTTTTTGCCAGAATTAAAACTGCATTTCTTTCCATTTATTTATTCATTCAACAGATGCATTAGATAAGGCTCTGCACAAGAACAGAATATTAAATTATATCAGCTGGATATGTTTCTAAAAAGAATCTTAAAAATTAAAAAGAGTGATTTGGTGAATTCATTTCTTCTGCATCTATGACTAGCAGATCTCAGCAATCTTAAAACCCACTCTGAAAATATAGACACTTTCAGGCAAGCACAGAAAGAGAAAATAAACTTTGCAACGTAATCACAGATTTAAACAAAGATTTAAAATTACAGATTAGCAATTTTATGTGGGCTCCCTACCATCCACAGTTCTCTCTGCAGCTGCTGGTCTATGAAATTTTTGGGATCAATCCCATTTCCATTCTCATTTCTTTGTGCTATGGATGTGCAAATCTACTCAAGCAATTTTGTGCCCAGCTGATCACAGGATGTTATCCAGCAAACTGCCATGCCTGGCAGCCATACCCAAAGGGATTATATTGTGGTACCAAAGTAAAGAAATAGTGATACTGCCTAAGACTTTTCTTAAAAAAACCTAAAAACTTAAAGCAAGGTTCACAGATAAAGCTCTTAGCAGTTTCCTACAAAAGCGACCATGAAACTCAATATTCAACATTCTTTGTCCACTTACAGCAAAATATCATTAAGAAAACAAGGAAATCCTATATAAATAATTCTGAAGAGCAGCTCAGTCACCTTTGATGCAATTCTCACAACTTCCCTGTCTTGCATCTGACTCCTTTAGTTCTCATAAAAAATTTATCCTACCAACTCTATGCCTGGCTCACCCTAAATAGACCTATCTTTTCTCCTTCCTTCTGCCACATCACATACACGCGTAAAATAAAGGTTATATTGGGAAAAATAAGAGAAGAAGAAATGCACCAAAATACAAGTTACCTAAAATAGAAATAAAAAGGTTTTTTTCCACTATGGCACAACCAAAAGTACTGCACTTAAAAGAAATCTATCCAATTTGTTCTATTAGTGATATTAATTTGTTTAACTGTTATATCCTCTATGATTATAGGTTTTGTTTAGCAAATATCTTTACACTTATTTTAGCTGCCTAGCTTATATTAAAGAAGCAACAGCTCTGGGATATCAAAATCCAAGTTACAGAAGCAACAGCTCCTACCTGTCAAAATCCAAGTGAAATATTCTCCAAATGAAGTCCTGTATTTTTGTCCTGTGTTTAATAATTTTCTATGCATGCTGCAAGGCCTGTTTCCTTAAAGATATGTGGGGGTTTTGTTTAATTTTGATAAATTGGATGATGAAGTAGAGTTCTATAGTGTTTCATTGATTATTTTTTTTTTAAACTCATTAATTATTTGCATGTTCTGGAGGTTTTTGCTCCCTCCCCTGTTCCAAAGCAGTTGAGGGCTTAAAGCAATCTAGACAGAAGTAAGGTTAGTGTGAGAAATAATTTATATTCTGACTTTGCCAATACATTACTTTACTCAAAATGTCCATTTAGATACGTGAACTGTTTTTTTCCATTCAAACCTCAATTTCCTCCTTATTACTCCAAAACATTGCTTTTGTTTGTTTTTCTTTGTCAGTTAAAGTTAGACATTAAAAATCTGTGCTTAAACATCTATAAAGAGAATATGTGTGAAAAATTTCTACACTATCTGCATTTTTCAAAAATATATTGGTCTGGTATTATAGAGACTGGACAGATTAATGAAATACAGGCAGACTTTCAAGATCTGCCCTAGGCTTCTAGCATGTGTAGCCAAACTGTTTTTCTACAAAACAGAATGATATGAAGAGATACAAATGAAATATTACATGAAGAAGATACAGGATGCTCAGGTACTGTGGTCATGGACGTTGCACAAACTGCTAAAATTCTTAGCTAAAGTGTTAACACACACTATGTCCAACTGTCCATAAACATTTGCTCTAGTTTAAGAGTACTGAATACAAACTAGAATTCTCAATGGTAGCGGACAAAGTAAGTTTCTGAACAATATATTAAAAATTTGCAGGGGAAAAAAATCCCAAAACGTCACTCTGGGTGGAATAGAAAGGGCTGGCTGAGTTTTGAATTCTCCTTTGAGAGCAAGACAGCAGAGAAGGAACATAAAGCAACTTCAAAGAAAAACATTTCCAACCTTCTTCCATTCTTTCCTCCTATTAAAACTAATTTGCTTAATTAATAAGAGAAACAGTGTTCTTCTCCATATCCAGCTGTATCTCAGGAGGGGTAATTTCTCACTGGGTACTGTATCTCTTGTGGTAAGAATGTGGATTGGAAAAGACCTCTACTTGTATCAGGACTGCAATTTCTCTTTTGAAAAGACAGCAAGGTAACAGGCAGAGTCAGTCTGTAATAACTCACACTGTTTTCCTGTTGATAGGCTATAACAGTTTCTATATTCTGCCTTCCCCATTTCCTCCTAACTGTAGGTATCAATTTGTAGAGTTGCTACCCTACCTAGTAATATTGAAGCCTCTCACTTTGAAAGGTACTGAAAATAATGCAAATAACATGTTTTCTCTTTCCAACTCCAACTACACTTTATAGCTCCTATCACTACAACTCATTCTACCTGTAAGTTTTAATTTATTAAGTAGGCAAGGCTGCTGAAGAATTAAACAAGGTTCTTCTCTATAAGCATGCATTTGCTTATCATCCATTGATGTAACAAAAATGTCTCCACCAACCACATTCAATTTCTCAAGATCATATGAGAAAAAAAAACCCTAAGCTTCAAGCCTAATGACTGTGAAGTTACTTCCAGTGTTCTCTTCCTCAGAAATGCCACTGATACTATTGCTCTAAGCCTTCCCCCCAAAAAACAGCAAATGAAAGCATTTTTCATACAAGCTCTGGTTTTCTTTAGTACTACAATAAATTATTTCAAACACAACAATTATGCAGTGAGGTTAAAAATACTTTATGAGATGGAAAAAAACTGAAACCATGGTTCAAACAGAAAAATCCTTGATATTTGAAAGCTTCGTAGATAAAATTAGTTCTTCATATGCATGCATTTTAAACACAGTTTAGGTATTTATTTTAGACACTACAGCTACAATATGTATGCTTTAAAAACCCCAGAAAACATCAAGGGTATCATATTTCTATTTGTTATCCTCCTAAGATAGTGAGAGATATTTTTCAACAATCAATAATAAAAAATTAAACTATATTACAGATACAAAATATGGAAACTACTGCAGCCAAACAACAGAGGAAGAAAGGAAGTAAACTGAAGATTATACCAACACAAATCTAAATTCAGATCAACATGCACATCAATCAAATGAATACTCTTTTAGCAGAGTAAACGGTGAAGCCAAGACACAGCACTAGCTTAGTTCAATTTCCTTACTATTATGCATTTATCATTTTAGCTTATTGCTTTTAAACTTCTTTCACATGTCTTGATATGGCACTACATAAAATGATTTTCCATCAGTTTTCCTGAACTACCTTGTAAAAATAACAACTCAAGAACTAAAGTGGCAAAGAGGGGGAGACAGGGTAAAATATCAGACAAGAAAACACATAGTACTGCATATCATTTTTCAGATTCTGAGATCTTAATGTAAGGACTATCACCACTATCAGACTGCTGTGAAGGATGTACTGCTTCCTGTACTTGAACACAGGGGCCTGGCAGATGGTTTTAACCATCTTTTTTGCAGCAGCCACACACAACCCTTCCCAAATCCAACTACTGTCCACAGGTTTTGTTTTGCTGTCTGACAAAGGCCAAGTACGCTCCTGCCACTGTAGTTATATAGAAACATGCAAACTCACTGTGTGTGGTCACTGAACTTTGATCTTCAAGGTAGTCAGCCTACCAGGTCCTTTTTCACCCATCTTTTGTAGTGCTTCCAAACCAAATCAGCAAAGGGGCTACCTGAGCAAGGCTGCCATGTATAAACCCTCCCTGATGGCAACCCTTACACTGTGGGTGAATTTAATGACATTAAAGGGACAGAGTTAATTCTGTGATGCCTATTGATGTCATTCACAGGGCAATTAAGATTATAAGACTTTTGTCTCTTAATTTCAGCTATAATAATGCTTGCTACTAGGCACACCATGTGAACACTTTGTCTTAATTAACAGAAAATTGTATTGCCTTCCTGTTTTAAAAAATTACTAGAAACAAGTCTATCCAAGACCTCTGTTGAATTCACAACTCTAGAGAAAATCTTCCTATTTTTGTTTTAAATTAGCAATTCCACTTCAAGGATATTACAGCAGGAAAGTGTGTAACAAAACACTTGAATCAGGGGACTGTAAGAGGGTAGCTAGTGCTGCTCCAGTTCTGCCCATCCTGCATACTTTGCCAGGCAAAGCTTCCACAGCACCAAAGATACCTGATGGAGAATCCTAAACCACATACTGAAGTTTAAACATTGCATCTTAAGCTCAGATACCTCTGAATCTATTTCACTGTAATAAGCCAGGCAGAAAGCTTACTGAACCATTCTGCCATGCCCCTAGCACAGCACGGTTGCAGCTAGGACTTGCAAGATGCCAGGCAACACAGCAACCCAGGCAGCATGAGTAACACTGAAAACTTCTTCCAATATACAAAACATTCTGCTGAAAGCAAAGTAAAAAAGCACCTGGGACTTCAAAACATGAGGTAGTATTTCCTTATTCTACAGCCACACAGTGTCAGCACTCCAGCTTC
>NW_009953065.1:154125-188028 GCF_000747805.2 Chaetura pelagica
TTTCAGGCACGCTTTCACAAGCTTAAACAATATGAGCAGGTGTTTTTTTTCTTCCTATGTTTGAAGCAATTACAAAAAGTACTATGTCAGAACTACAAAAGCCTTTCTATAATAATGAAAAACCTCACTAAACTTCAGTAGCAGTTGCCAAATTAGAGCTAATATTTTATAAAAGCGGAAACCTCTCAAATTCTAATAGTACTCAAAGTACCATTTTAATTAAGGAAGAACTACATTCACAGTAATACTGGAATTTTTGAAGAAAAAAATTAAAATTACCTTGAAATTTACAGTGACTATTTAAAATTTTGCCAATTACTGCTACAAGATACAGCACCATTCATTGTTAATGTTTATACTAGAGGGCAAGCCACTTCCACGGAGAAAAGTTGGAGTGAGGTTGATGTTACGTAAACTACTACTAAATTTACTAGCCCCAGTCGTACTTCTCTCCTGAAGATAACTGATGTTCCTTTTTGTTTCACTAAAATGCTTAAATAATTGTGCAATAATGCACCAGGATCGTGATCTAGCTCCATCAGTAAACCAAATTTACTGTTATGATACGAAAAAGATGCCTTCTCTACATGTGAGTGATAACCAACACTGGTTGTGTAGCTCTTCTTTGGTATCAACTCATTGTGCAAAACTAGAACAAGATAAGAGTTTCAGTATTAATTGCTAAAGGGCATTCTGTAACTTACACATTTCCTCATGAGTACAGGAACTCTGAGTGCTGAAAAGGTCAATAGTTGAACTAACATGGAATATTACTGAACAAATAACCTATGCTTAAGAATAACACAAAACCAAATGAATCCTCTAATACATTCTTATTTTCTCACATAAGTAGGTAATTTTTCTGTACTCAAGCTGCTCTGCGAAAATTAACTTCACATCTCAAAAATGTATATCATATATATAAAGTTATATAAAACTATAAAAATGTAGTAATATATTACATATCTTGCTTATAGGTGATATATTTTATCTCTAGTTAAGAACAGTTGTCTTTGTGTTCCTTCCAAAACCTTACATCTTTGTACATACAAGAGGAAGCACAATGAAATTATACATAATTAAGCTGGAATATCCAAGTATTTTAAAATCTACGGACGTAATTCTAAAATGAAGCAACAGAGATAAACAAGGTCCCAGGTATAGGAATGTTTTCTGGTAAGGGCAAAATGGAAGAAATGCAAAAAACAAACAAAAAACACTACCAAAAAAACCCAACAAAACAAAAGAAAAAAATCAACCAAAACCCAACATAAGTAAGTCATCATAAAAAACAACAAAACAAAGCAAGATGTATAGCAATCAACAATCTGGGAGAAAAGAAAAAAATAGACTATGGACAGGACACTGAACAGCAAATTAATTTTGTGGATGTCAAGTCTTTGCTACGGAAAAGGAGTAACAGTCTTAGAACCCTTGTCGATAGATTAAAGAAATGAGAATAAAGTATTTGTGTGAAAGAACAAAAAAGACTGCACTGTCATCAGAATCAGAATGGTACTTATGTGCAAATTATAGTACAGTTTTTGTCATCTATTCAGCATATCACTCGTAAACAATAATAAAATACTTTACAACTAGGACTTGTGTACTCAACAGGAGTCAGATTTACACCTTTTCAATATAAAAGCAGGCTGCAGCCTGACAGAGGACAGCAAGCCACAATTTCAGTGTCAGGTAAAACAGAGCACCTTGACAAATGGAGCGTAACAAGGGCACATCAGTACAGCCCCCAAATGTGAATTGCTATTATCCACTGTTTACTTTTCCTTAATACTATAAAAGTCACTGCATTTTCAACAACATTCTAACTTTTTTTCAACAGATTATTGAGGAAAGTAAGCTACAATGAGGTAAGAAATACATTTTAGATGTGGATCACAAGCTTCTAAAACAGATACAAACAATAAACTACCCAGAAGAACTATGCCAGAACACACTGCCCAGCAGAGGCAAGTGCAAGGTACAGCAGCATCTACACAGCTGGTGCAGGTGCACTGTGCAAATAATGCTGAAGAACAACCCCAGGGCAAGATGCCCAAAGTCACCCAATATTCCTTTTCAAAAACAACTTAAGCTCTAAAAAGACTGTATGTCACTGAAAAACTTGCGTGAGCTAAGAGCCAAAGTCTCTTGCAAATAGTAGAAGAGATGACATTTTCAGACCCAGAAGCAGTAAAATTCTAAACAGTCACTAAATGAGCAACAAGATGCAAACTAGGAAAGAAGACGTGCTGCCGAAAGAAAGAAACAAAAAGCCCTGCTGAAGCTTTCAGGGGAGATAGTCATAGAAACTGAAAAAAGAATAATGCAGAGAACAAGGGAAGTAAGCCGAGTTTCCCAACTGTGCCAATAAAGATTTTTCTGAATGTGTCTATTGCACGACGCCTGGATGTCAGGACAGTCTGTGATAGGTTTATGCAAAGTTAAATCCTGAAGCACATTAAAATAATGCTAAAGCTCCAAAATCAAGAACTCTGATAGAAAACATCAGAATTGAGTACTTACTTTGGCCCTGCTAGATCTTGCAAGTCTAAGTAGTCTTTTTTAAAAAGTAAGCTTCTTTAAAAATCTGCAATGCAAGAAGCTGCATTTGGGATGATCTTATCAACTCACCAGCAGAGTTCAGACCCTCAGATCTACAAATGACCAACCACTGTTTTGGATTGCAGTAACAGTTGATACTAGGGCATTAATTCCTGCATGTAGAAGGTAAGGCAGTAGATAGGCAACCAAGAAACAGGCTACAACTTCCAAATTTTTGGACTTCCTGCTCCCAGCAAGACAGAAAAACACGGTTATGACTTCTGAACTCAATTTAAATGTACTACAGGGGTGTATGCTACAGCAATTGCAGTTTATCTCCACCCCTGTGAACCCAGCATCTCTACATGCACATGCCTTCCCTTCTGTTCTACTCTGCTTCAAGCTCCTGTCTCACTGCACTTATTTTCTCCCCACATCAGACCCAGCATACTTAACCCTTCACAACTCTACTATCTGCCATATTTTTAGTCTCCTTCTCCTCTGATTTTGCCATACTTGGTCCTAAAACCTTTCATCGCCTGGTTTGAGACTCCTGCTGTTCTACCCTCTCAATGACCCTTCCACCCCATTCTTCACTCCCTTAAAGCCCAAAATACCAGTCAAATTCTTTTTCTTCCATTCTGTACTAATACAGGAACAGGTATAAGAACAGCAGAATTTTCTGCCTATGCTGCACATGGCTGTTTTTGCCCACTCTTCCCTATCTACCCTTTGAGGATGATGTCATCTGTTCACACCATCTTAACTAGCATCTGCACAGCTATGGCTTGTAAGCATGTCTATCCATCCACCTACTCCTGATTGCCTCCATATGGTACTGCTGCTTCTCCTAATTTTCTCTCCAGAAAATTTAAGCTTGGTATGTTCACAACTCGGCTCCTTATCCGTCCTCTCAAACAATTTTTGCAGATAAAAAATTTGCATTATCACCTCCTGTTACACAGGAAGACTTTCATGACCCTTCTGCCTGCATTTGAACCACATATCCTTGCTATATCCAAAATCCTGCTACAATCTTCCTCTAAGTATACATCTTTGTCTTTGTAACAGCACAGCTCATCCACTATCTCCATCTTTGCTCAGACACACAGTGAAGAATTAGAATGGGAGATGAAGAATGAGCTGTTTAAACAGGCTTCCTTACTTATCCTAAATTATAATGAAAGTGAAGAAGTAAATCTCTAAGATATTAGTATTTATGCTTTCATTTCAGGAATCCTCTTTATCACATCACCCATAAGAGCTATGCTGGCACCATTGGTATCAAGCTTTTGGAGGCAGATGATACAGAGACATGTCAAAGAGCTCAATCAGCTGCTGCTCAGCATAGCCAGCTGGTACCTCTTGATCTTTGCTCCCAGTTCCTGCAACCTTTATTTAGGTATTTGCTGAAAGTAAAAGACTATGGAATAGGAAGCCTAGTAGATGGATACACAGCCATTAAAAAAAAAACAACAAACAAATAAAGTATGCTGCTATCTAAAGCTACATAATATATTGGGTGGCTGCCTGAGAGAAAAAGAGGAGAACGCAGATGTCCAACTGCTACAACTGCATTTTATAATTGCATTTATAACTTAAAAACAGGAAACCACCAAAATTTCACCAAAACTGCCACCTTAATACAGCTGCTTATGTAAAAACCATGATTTAGCATTTTAGTACCTCACCAAACTTTAAAACAAAATGTACGTCTTCAAAATCAAGGAGGGGAAAAAAAAAAAAGTGCCTCACACCCGACACTTGGAAATTAAAAGCTACCAACAAAACATTTTATATTCAGATATTCTTAAATTACTTGCTTCAGCAAATAGATTTTTTAAATATATTATTCTGAATTTTATACTGAATTTATTTCCAAAGTTTATTTTAGCACTGGTACTAACTAAAACAGGTCTTCTGCAACACTTCTCTTACTCCTCATTACATGGTTGTGAGTATTGTTCACACTGATGGAAGAGATTCAGAAATAAGTTACAAAACAAAAAAGTGAAAATTAAGACATTCCCTTTCCCCGGAAAAGTGAACGTCAAGAACCTCATGCAAGACATAGTTACAAAAACCTGTGAAGTCTCTAGCAAAATTCATGTGGAATACAAAAGCGTTTTTTTGGAAGTTAACATTTCAACAAAATTAACAACCTACACTAGTATACATACATTGTACATGGTGATGGATCATTTTAAAAAGCATTCTTTTCTGATTCATGAATTAAACTGAATTATCAATCCATTTTAAGGGTCTCAATAATCTCTGTGAATACTAATACAAATTTTCCTAATATATATGTGGGTAACAACCTGTCCTGAATATAATTTATTCAAGACAAAACCAAATGTTTTGTAGCATCTCAACAGATCAGGTGAAACCCAACAGAGCTCAAGGAGTCAGTTTTATTTTAGAGACATTCTTAGGACTGAAGAAAACAGACAAACAAAAAAAAATAAAAAATGGAAAGTAGGCAAATTCAAATATAGACTGTTGGAAGCTTTTTAAGTAATAGACATTTAACCCCCCCTTTTTTTTTCAGTGTCATGTGGTTTCCAGTGTACACAAAGTAAAGAGTGAAAAGGTAAAAATAAACCTGGGATACCCTTAAAGTATTCCAGAATTCATAAATCATTTGTAAATTTAGTCCTTTTATAAAAGAATCCTTATATAAATTGGGGGGAGGGGGGGATCAATCCCGTATATGAAGCACAATTTAAGCCTAACATCACTGACCAATCAAAATTAGTGAATGCACTGCATCTCTCTGCAGTGAGGAGAAGCGACAAGGTAGGCTGTCATTCTGCACAAGCTGCCCATCGTAAGCTTTCCTCTCAGCAGTACTGCTTCTCTTTTTCAGAAAGCTTGAATCTCAGTGGTGTCTCTGGAGACAAGAAGCCTTCAGTATGTTAAATTACTTTCATTATGTATTTTCAGATGCTTATTGATTCTACAGTAGGAAGAGTGGGAGACTGCAGCAGCCTGTAAACCAGAACTAAAGCAGTTGTATACATTAGCAGTATGCTGAAACAATGGCACAGTACAGGCACAAATTTTCATTAAGGTCATTTTTTGAAGATATGCTTATTACCCTCTTTCCCTTCTACTCTGCTAACAAGTGAACAAAATGAATCCCTCCAACCTGGAACTGCTTCACCTGCATCGAGAATTTATCAAACCTTTAGTGGAGGTAAGATCTGTTCCTTATTATGGTATGCAGAATAAGCAACATTTAACAAAAAAAAAAATATTTTTTTTTTACAAAAAAGAGAAGAGATCAGATTCAACTTAAGTGCTAGTATCTTGTTATATTTGAGACCAAGAATTATTCAAATGCTATTTCCCCCTCCTGATTAAAAACACAATGGTAGAAAAATGTTATTTTGCATGGAAGACTTGTAGCATATTAAGGACCTGTTTTGTTCATATAACATAAAGACCGTACAGTTTAATTTAATACAGTATTGGGGAAAAACACATAATGTAACTAGGAATATTCTTCCTTCCCTCAGCAGTATTTCCAAATATCGCCAGTTAAATATGTTACAGATTTATTCAGTTACTCTTGAAAGGATCACATAGTCTGTGATTAGTCTACACATACTGCTTGATGAAGGCTGGCTAATATGACTAATCTCTGATTGCTAAAAAAAATCCTCACTTTTTGTTGTTTTTTTTAAAAAAAAACTTACTTCAACATCATGTACATTCAAGCTATTTATTAAAAACAAGGATTTACTAAACATTTATTTCAAGAAAGGAAATTACAAGTGTGCAAATTAAACAAAAACATTTCCGATAAAGCTCATTTACTACTCAATTTCTCATCAAAAGATGAGAGTTGTATCTATAAACTATCTGCTCACAAGAGCTCTAAAACTACATTTTCTAGCTCTAGTCACAGACACCACATCCCACAGTTCTTTCTTCTAGCTGAGATTTTCTGTAACTTGCACTATTAGGAGAACAGGAAACTTGTCCAAAAAACTAAATTCATGTAAGTTGATAAAAGAATTACATTATTTCACTAGCAAATCGTGAACACACAAACTATGTAATCTGTAAGATCCAATGTTAGAGATCTTTTATTCATTAAGTAAGTGATATTGGAAAATATATTTTTGCATTATTTTACTTTGAAATTATAAGCCCTACTTTTAACCTTTTTTTTCCTCCCCTTCACAAGGGCATGCAGCAACTAATTCAGTTTTACAACTGACAATATGAAGAATGCAGTTGACCGGGTATCTTTCTAGCTGTATGACCTACAAGCAGCAGGATGCATCACTAAAATGTATTCTTAAGACATAAAGGAATTAAAAACAAAACATGGAACACACTTGTGTTACCATTTATGTGCACGACACTTCAATGGAAGAATAGCACAACTGCTCAGATTTTCATTAAAAGAAGAGTGCAATGATTGATTCTTAAAATGGTGAGCATTTCTTAAAGAGGGATTTATAATTTAAAACCAGAATTGTGGAAACTACTGATGCATGAAGAAACAATGAAACATGAATTCCCAAAAGGAGAATATGCATACTTCACCAGCAAGCTGAATAAGGGTTTAACCAAGCTTTTTCTGTGCTACTCATTAAATAACTTATTTGTCATAATGACTAATGGATATTTTTTCTCTCAATTTTATGGCATGTTATGTATTCTCCTTAAATGAAAAGAAACCAAATTAGGTAACTCATGGTTACTCTCAAAGCACATGAACTGGATTTTATTATGTATAGCAACTTCTTTGACTAAGCCATCACTCAGAAGTAACGAGCAGGAATATAACACAAAGAAATACGCAACCATAAACTAAAGGATGTCTACATACACTCTGAACACAGAGATCAGAAATCATTTTCTTTTTAAATCTGGAAAATAAAAACAGGCTGCTTCAAAATGCAACAGGGGAAAGAAATTAACAACACTTAAAAGAAGGTTTATTTGTTATTGCTGGCTTGAAACTCAGAACAGACACGCAGAATATTCATTGGTCTGTAGAAGTATCTCAGGCAATTAAGAAGTCCCCACGTTTAATCAGAATCTTTTGCTGCTGAAGTGCTGGAACAAAAAAAAAAAAAAAAAAAAAAAAAAAAAAAAAAAACCCAAACCAAACCTGCAAGGAATGAAGTAAGAGCCCAGCTACCGCTTGGTTTCCAGGTTACAGTGCATGTCAAATATCTGTCAGTGACACCATGTATCAATTTATGACAAGCTGCTGCAATGATCTGAAAGGCCCTTGAGGCACAGAGAACAGGTAGGTCAGCAGTTGCATGCACCCCATCTCTGCTCAGCATTTGCAAGGAAACAGGCAATGCATCCAGCAAGCCGATGCATTGGGTAAATTAGCTCCCCGCCTTCACATTTCTGCTTTTATTTCACTGAAATATGATCAATGCAACAAGGAGGTGCTGTTTAATCTGTTCCTAAGACTTAAAAGATCTGAAGTTTTCTCTTTTCACAAGATTTCAGTTGGTATAATGTTAAGAGTTAAGATCATTAGTTTTAGCAGATCTACTTTTTATTTCCTCCTGGCTTTTGTTAATATGAAAGAACTCCATTTATCCAATAAATGCATTTGGAATGGTTTCCTGAAATCCATTCACAGCCAGGACAGCATACACAGAGGAAATCATACTCCTGAGGGTTAATATAAACTTAATAGAGGTTGCCTAAATTAGAAATTAAACAAAGCTTTTGAAGTATTTCTTGTTTCATTTCACACCTGAGACTAATATGTTCTAATTTGCATCTTTTGTATTCAAGAGGCATATGTGAAATAACTGTTGAAGCATAGGAAGAATTTTCAGCATACAATTTGCAATTAATAGTATTGTGCAATTGAGGCTTTTCAGAACTGTATATGAAATCCATTTGCATACTGTATCCTAAAAGTGCCTATTTCATACTTCCATTTAAAAAGAGCTCATTTTTGTTCACCTTAGTGAACCCATTTTTTATGTATTCAAAATGCAACCAAGATCCACATTTAAATTTACTGTCATGCCAAGTATGTCTCTTCTTAAATATAAAGCTACCAAAAAAATCACAAAACAAAACAAAAAAACCCCTCAAGTATCACAACAAGAAATCGAACAACCATTCTTTCATTTATTCACTTCATTACAAACTCAAGAGCTTGCTGAAAATATAAATAATACAAACTTTAGGTATTAGATGCAGATACTATATTTACAGCCTATCAGCATTTGTAAAACAAAGCAGACAAGCTGCACAATAAAAAAATCTCCTAGATGTAATAAATACTATTTTTTTTGGAAACTTCCTTATTCCTAAGACAAAAATACTATATATAAAAATATGTTGATTTAACTGCTGTTCATATAAAAAAACAAAACACAAAACCCCACCAAAAACCAAGCCCAAAACCCTGAAAGAGATAGTTTTCTTTTTAAGTATTATTTCTTAAAGTTATTCGCTTAAATCTATTCTGGAATTAAATTAATTCCTCTTCCATTTAAGCACTGATTTATTGAGGAAATTTAATACTCAAATCAGAAAAAGGAAATGTAGTATTTTTATCATAAACTCCATTCTTCAAACCCACATAAGCTTTGCATCTGAAATTATAAAGACTTATATGAAACTGTTGGAGTAGTAAGTCTCATAACACGTAGGTGCACACAAGATATAAGTGAACAGAAGTCTTCAAGCTGATTTACAGAACTTTTCAGCTCACAACACTTAATAAGAAAGAGGTTGCTAAATTTCATAAATTATGTAAATGTTGTTATGATACATAAGCAACAGTGCTCCATGTTCCTATCACTTTCCTTTTCCAAAAGAGCCTTTTTAAAATGATCTCGAGTACTAATTTGTTAATACATAACAACATTCTTCTAAAATGACCCTTAACACAATACAAAGGCAATGCACAAGTAGAGTTTATTCAACAAATGGGCCCTTTGTAAAAACCACATCACTATAAATAAAGCCCTGTCTCCCTAAGTGGAAGCTTTTCACTTTTTTTTTCTTTCTTTTTCTTTTTTAAACAAATCCTGCTTCTCTTTAAAAAGGAAAAACCTTATTCTAGATCCTCAAGCTTTTGAGTCCCTGCCAACCAAAGCTCTAAACATACAGTAAATGAAGAGTTTTGTAAGAATAGATGCTATTCCTCCCTTCTACTTCCCCAGAATTTATCTACAAAAAGTGTCAAAAAAGAAATCAAATAGCTCCATATTTTATTTCATCTTTCAGGAGAAAAAACAACTGCAACAAAAGGATGTGTTTCTCCCCCATTCTGGAAGTCAACATGCAGTCTGAACCTAACATTACAGTTCGAGATGCCATTGATGACCTCGACACCAACATGTACCAACCACTGTCGTATCCATTAAGCTTTCAAGTTTCTCTCACTGGATTTTTGATGTTAGAAATTGTTTTGGGACTTGGCAGCAACCTCACCGTGCTGGTACTTTACTGTATGAAATCCAACTTAATCAATTCTGTCAGTAACATAATTACAATGAACCTTCATGTACTTGATGTAATAATTTGTGTGGGATGTATTCCTCTAACTATAGTTATCCTTCTGCTTTCACTGGAGAGTAACACAGCTCTCATCTGCTGCTTCCACGAGGCTTGTGTCTCTTTTGCAAGCGTTTCAACTGCAATCAACGTCTTTGCTATCACTCTGGACCGATACGACATCTCAGTAAAACCTGCCAATCGAATTCTAACCATGGGAAGGGCTGTGATATTAATGACATCAATATGGATCATTTCACTTTTTTCCTTCCTGATACCTTTCCTTGAAGTCAACTTTTTCAGTCTTCGAAGCGCAAGTACTTGGGAAAATAAGACACTTTTGTGCGTGAGTACAAACGAGTACCACACTGAGCTGGGGATGTACTACCACCTGCTCGTTCAGATCCCGATCTTTTTCTTCACTGTTATAGTAATGCTAATCACATACACCAAAATACTGCAGGCTCTAAATATTCGGATTGGTACGAGATTTACAACGGGACAAAAGAAGAAAGCTAGAAAGAAAAAAACTATTTCTTTGACCACTCACGAGACCACGGACATGTCCCACAGCAGTGGAGGAAGAAATGTGGTCTTTGGTGTAAGGACTTCTGTGTCTGTCATCATTGCTCTACGCCGAGCTGTAAAAAGGCACCGGGAGCGACGAGAAAGGCAAAAGAGAGTCTTCAGAATGTCCCTCTTGATCATCTCAACATTCCTTCTCTGCTGGACACCCATCTCTGTTTTAAACACCACCATCTTATGTTTGGGCCCAAGTGACCTTTTGGTAAAGTTGAGATTATGTTTTCTAGTCATGGCATATGGAACAACTATATTTCACCCTCTACTTTATGCATTCACGCGGCAAAAGTTCCAGAAAGTTCTGAAAAGTAAGATGAAAAAGCGAGTTGTTTCAATAGTGGAAGCAGATCCCCTGCCAAATAACGCTGTAATACATAACTCATGGATAGAGCCTAAAAGGAACAAAAAGATTACCTTTGAAGACAACGAAGTAAGGCAGAAATGTTTAGTACCTCAGGTTGTCACTGACTAGATTTCAGTATTCACCAAAACACATCAAGTGGAATATTTGAACAAACTGTAGAAAAATACTGCCAAATATGAAAAAACTTTTTTTAACTGTTGGCAAGACTGTACATTTTCAATATGTATGTTAAATAGAGTAGGTCTTGTATATTCAACTTCTTCATTATGTAAGATCTATGTTGCATGGCCGTTTGTTAGCGTAACACCATGTGTATATTTGTCAAAAATATTCAAGTCCTCTTTTTTAGAAAATAAATAGCCTTAAAGAAGTGCAAACTTTTAAAAATATTTGTATGGCTCACTTTCTCTGTAAACATAAAATAATTTTTAAACAAAAATTCCACTTGGGAGTACTTTTCTAAAGGAAAAATTCAACATTTTGCATGATACAGTGTTTTTCAATTTAATTACTTAATAATATTAATCAAAGTTATTCTGAATGCTATACAGCTACAACTTTGACACATTTTGACCTCATATTTAGATAGCTACTTACTTGAAATTTCTTCAGCATGAAAATACCATGAATGTGTAGACAAAACCATTTATGTGATGTCCTTCAGGTAACTGTTCAAAATCAGTTCATTTTGATGGGGGAAAAAAAAATAATGGTCCAAAAACTGAAGGTACGTTTAAGAAAAGTAAAAAGTCTTGTGTATACAACCTCAGGTCCACAGTTTCTACACAGAAAGTACACAACTTTGAATAATTATACAGGAGGGGTAGAGAGTGCAAGGAAGGAAGACAGGCTAAATGCTAAAATGATTTTGTGCTTAACAAAAACAAAACAAACAAACAAACAAAAAAAAAAAGCATAGTACTTGTGATGTACCTTAGTTTACTTAGGCTCATGCCTTAGCTTCAGAACATGTAACTCAAAAAAATAATATTATAGCTCTATATTCAGCAAAGACTAGACACTTAAAATCATCCAAATCTTACCCAGAAGTTTTATTATCTAATTTATAATAATTTATCTAAAATTACTGTATAACATACTCAAACATAATTTAATTTTCTAAAAGCTAGCCCATCAACATCTGTATTCAACTGTACCTACTTGTTAATTTCATCCGGTGATCCCCAGTTTTCTACATGAATTTAAATCCCTCATCTTATTTGAGAGGTTGCAGGGAGGGAGTAAACTTAATGGTTTTATGCAAGAAGCTTTTGGGATTATTTTTTTTAATTCCATATGCTCCTAATCACTTCAAAAACATTCTTTCAGGAATAAACTCTTCTGAAAAGAAATGTGTCAAAAAAACCAAAGGAGGAACTATTAGTTTTTCTTTTTTGCAACACTTCTTACTTTCTCTGCCTATCTGTCCTCTGTATTCTGAGCACCAGAAAGAGAAGACAGTGTGTTCTCTAGCTTTAATGACATTATATGATTTATCTGATTATGAATCATCCAATAAAGCATTCTTAAATCAATTTAAAATACTATTAATTTATTTTAAAAGAAAAAAAATAAAAATCATAATTACTACAACAGATTAATAAGCTTACCTCATCTCCTTATCTGAAATATGCATTTAAGAGAATTTTTCAGACTTTAAAGGTTTCTTGACAACATGACTTTACTTTTTTAAACAAAATAAATCCTCAAGGACTACATGTTTAGTGTTAAAAGCTCATTCATTAGAAAGTCAGATTCAATGAAGAAGTTCTTCATAACTAAGAGAAATTGCAGCCTATGAATTAGTCAGAAATTAAGTCAGGTTTGAAAGGCTATGTCTATTACAGTCTTTGCCTTCAAGAATATATGCAAGTTCATTTTTACATTTACTATTCTTTACCTTTCAGTAAATAAAGAAATAAAAAGAGGGACTTGTACCATGTCGGAGTACACCTTTAGGTCTGCAGAAGAAAATTCTGCATAGAGCAAGCAGGAATACAAGTAAAAGTAAGTGCAATCCTATACATATGCAGGAGTCATTATAAAATGACATCATACAGGATCTGTACCACCAAGATGACAAATTTAACACAAACAGGACAAAATAAAGAGTAACTAGGGAAGGAACACTGTATTTCCTACAGATACAGAAGAGGATTTCGGAAGGGATACAAAGGTGTGCCGTGGGTGCTTGACAGACAGACTAAAACAGAACGCAAAAATATGCAGCATCACTGGAGAAAAAAGGGCAAATACATGCCATAGTATTGTACAATAAGAAGCCCACTACATTCTTTAAAATGATCTTACTACAGTGAGTCAATTACGTTTCACACCACTCAGCCTAAGGCAAGCAGAATTGTACGGGACTCTAAAAATATTAAATCAAAAAAATACGTCTCAGGAACACAAACAACCACCACCAATTTCCACACATTCTCTGTCCCTAAAGTTTTAGCTGGTACTTGACTATGTTGTTTTTAACTTCAAATGTACTCCCATTCAATTTTACATTGTAAAATGAGGTTAGGTTACATTAAAATACAAAAAAAGCTGAGTACAGTGCCAGTATCTATATTTGGAAAGCACACCTTAATGCACTAGTACATAACAAATCAGTGAAACAGAAATGTAAACACAGCACAAATATCTAGTTTCAAGTTGGCAAGTTTTTACAGACTACAAGGCACTACTACATGGTCAGAAGTCCTGTTTACTTCCTCGGGAACAGGAATCACTCCAGTGATTTCTAAATATATTAGATTAAAAATGTATGCATCCGGATACATATTAGATCAATACACCTCTCTGTCTTTATTATTACACATGTACATAATATATAATTATTATACATCCATACACACGAAAAGTGGAGGTCAATATTAGTGTCTATTTTGTATCTATATGGAGGGGTTTTGGTAAGAGTATCTCTGAACTTGACAGGCAGGCACTGTGTTAAATGCCTTCACTTCCCCACCATCACTTTTTATTTCTTAGGGGTTTTTTTGTTGGTTTTTGTTTCTTTCTTTCTTTTTTTTCTTTTTAAATGAAATAATACATTCAATAAGCTATATACCTGGGCACAAGCAGGAATTTTTCTGCTCTGGTAACTGATAGATATATTATATTGCAACACACATAATAGTTAAAAATCAAAGTATGTTTTAGTGTTTTAGTTACTAATTGCCATCAAATTCTTTTAAAAGGAGATAATACAACATTCTTAAGAAAGGTTCAATGTAGTGTTAAAAAATACAGAATATACAAACCTATCGTTCCCTCCCCCACTGTTCAAACAAAATACCTTCAACATATAGCTACAGACAATCAGCTTCTGACTTAAAACCTTCCACCTTTGTAACAGCCACATTCCACTCTCACTTCAAAAACCCTGCTGTAATGTCACTGAATTTATTTGTCTTACACCAACAGGAGAGAAGAATATGATTCTGTAATTACCTCCTCCTTTTTCTACTTCATGTAACACTCAAGAAGCAAAATTAAACACTGGGTTTGGGTTTTGTTTTGCTGGGGTGGTGTCTTAAAAAGAAAAAAAAAAAAAAGGGATAAAAAAGCAATTAAAAACCCTGGTATAATAACTGACTAATATGAAAATCGAAATTGGTTCATACCCAATGAGTGTTAAAGAAGGATGTAAAGTAGGTGGAGAGTACAGGTGAAGCGGAAAAGGGCAGAAGGTGGAAGCAACCTGTGTAAGGCAGGTATGTCCATCAGGACCACAAAAATGTGGAGGGCAACATGCACTTGCCAAGGAAAAAACTATAGCCTTATTTTTTTTATAATATAGTAAACTAAATATAAGATGAACTTATCTTTGAATCATCAAATGTGGTACGTGGTTTTGCCAAAGTTGCTGAAAAGAAAGGGGGGAACAATAGGAACAGCAGCTCTGGAAAACGTTTTTTATTTCACAAATCATATACAGAATAACAGACAAACCAAGAGCATGCATTTTCCTGCTACTTCTCTTCCTAGAGATAAATACACAGTTTACTGAGTACGAAGTACATACAGTGCACATCCAGTCCAAGGACAGACCTGAAAAGAAAATATTTTTAGAGATCTGTTCCCAGTGATATATTATGTAAAATGCTATTGAAAATAGTATTGCTCAGATAATTCAGTTTGTCTTGATGCTTCGAGTGTGTTTCACTACCACAGTATGTTTTCAATTATTGCTTCTTTATCTCAATTCAATTATTTTTGTAGAGTATTAAATTGAAATAGAAATGCCATTAGACATCTTTATGTTTTTTGCTAAAATTACACTTCAGTGATAAATATAAATTGAGCTAGAATATTGGAAATATCTTTCTGTGTTTTTACTTCATCGATTTCTATATCAGCTGTTTTTATATTTTAAAAGGAAATTCTCACACAATGAAAAGAAATTCAGTTTAAATGAAAAAACAGAAGATTCACAATGAATGTTCTGTGGTAGGTATAAAACCTGAAATTATTAAAACATACTTTATTTTTTATAGTTTGAATTAATTACATCCTTTGAATATAAGCATTTTTATACCCTCATTCTGATTCCTGACACTGCACAGCCAGCCAAGAAGGCGGGCAGGCTGACGGCATAAAGCTGTTGGCAAACAGCACGCCCTGGTTTCCTTTCCAAGCTGGGGTTTTGGAAATATACTTTTGGTTTCTGTTACCCCGCTATGATCTCTAACTTCCTACCCTATCTTCCAACAGTTTAACTTGATATCATATCTGATAAACAAATCAATGCCACTGCTGAAACAACATTATTGCTGTAAAATCTGTCACACTGGCTATATCTCACTGTCATTAACAGAGCAATAGTAGCACAGTTTTACTTTCAACTGTACTGGGATCTCACACAATCTGTTGAGATATTTTTACTTCAAATTAAACTCAACTTAAACATAATTAATGGGGGGGGGGGCAGGGAGCACAACAACCAATGACAATTTATGAAAAATATCTTGAAATAAGATTTGGGAGAAAACTGTGCTACAGAGTTTTCTCCCAAATCTTGTTTCAAGATACTTTTCATAAATGCCTATCACAAATAAACAGAGAAGAAAGAAGAGAAAAGTATAAATAAAAGGACATCTTCCCACATTAGTAAATTATTACAAATATCACTGATACATTGTGCCCTAGGTTGCACTTACTGTTGTGCTGAAAACATGTATAAGGAAAAAGAAAATGAGAAAGGAACACTATTTGAAATGTATGTGCCATCACAAAACAAAAGGTAACATGAGCATTGCTGTTTAAAACACCTTAACAAAAATGAGGAATATATATTACTCCTGCTAACAACTCTAATACCTAGTAACTGAGGCCTATCCATGAATGGGAAGAAGAAAAAAAAGATGTGAAAACAATTTGTGACCAAAGTTTTAACAAAGTTATGTGGCTTAACAGTAAAAAAAGTGGCTTCCATAGACTAAACATCTAACCCAAGAACTCTCATGGAAAATTAATTTTTTGTGTTTTCCCAAAATACCATACAACTGCATGTATATGAAGTACAATATAGCTATAATAATAAGATTTATCATATGTATTCGTTGCTGCTGCACTCAGTAAGGTATTTCATAAGACATTCTGTTCTCAGAACAGATTTTCTAGCAGTATATTTGCATATTATAAAAACAAGAGTGTTACTTGAATTATAAATTCCTCTTCTGAACAGTTACCAAGCAAACATCAAATCATAAGAAATTTTCAAACTGAGTGAATCACTTCATTTTCTATGTTTAAACAGGAACAAACATTTCAGTTTAATAATTATGACCATAAAAGATTATATACCATTAATATAAAATGAGGCTAGAGACCTAATCTACAATGATATCAAACATGGATAAAGTCCCAAAAAGTGCACATGAACACAAAGACATCTTGTAAAAGACTAATGTGTTCAGAAACTTCTTACAGATCTTGCCTCAGCTGTACAGCTTATAGTGCAGATTCCAGAAGTAGTTTAAATAAAGTGGAATAAAAGAAGGAAACTTTTGATTCAGTCACTGAGACTTTGTTATGGCCCAATTCTGTTTCAGTCAAAAGTCTGAAGTTTCTGCTACGTCTGTAGTTTGCAAGATAGGTTAGCTAAAATTTGGGGGCAAAATCTTTGAAATTGTAGATAATCTGCCATGGAAACAGCATGTTCTCAAAATAATAGGATGTTCTTTCTTTTAATGAGGTGAGGTCACATCTTTCCCTGAAATGACTCGGAAAAAGATACAAGACCATGCTGTTCTTCAGCTGAAGAGAGTCTACCTTTAAAGATAACAAAGCCTGTAATCAGACTTGGCGCTTGCAAGCAAGAAAAGGTTGGACCTGAATTGTAAACAAATAAAAAGACTGGGCTACTTTACTTTTCAAACCATCACCAAGTCCATAAAATGATTAAAGAAACTAGTACTGGAAAATTACAAGCATGAATCAGGAGATAAAGAGGAAAAAACACTCCTGTGAAAATGGTCTATTTTTTAAAACTGTTTCCTATGTCCAAGAATTAAATCTTACTCTGCACTACTTATAACGTTGTATGACATACAGCAACACCTTCACTGATCTTTAAGGCAAGGCAGGAATGACAGCTACAGGAATACTGTCTCTCATCCAGGACCTGAAGAAATATGAGACTTCAGTCTTCTCTTCATAACTATTTGGTTAGATTTTTTTAAACTGAACTGGCTCACAATATAATTAGAAATAAACAGGAAAAAAAATGTTACTATATTCAATATTTCACAACCAGTATTTACTTGAGCAATTACAACAATATTATCTACACAATCTCATTTTTCAATTATTTTGTACTTCAGAATTTGCTAGGCCTCATTTTCCGGTCCTCAGCTCTTGTAATTTCTTTCTCTGCCAATCAAAGAGCCCTTCTGCGACCCTTTATTTTCTCCCTATGAATGCATCTCTACAGTCTTAATCTTCAAGAAAAAGAGCCCATTTAATCTCCTACTGTGACATGTATAATTGCATTTATTCACAGGTATCCACAAAACTGCATCGTTATCTGTACAGCACAGTCCTCTACAGCAATTGCAGAATTACACATGTGCCTGACATATCTACATGAACGCTAGAACAGAAACAACACTGGTAAAGCAATCCCAGCATGGATGCAGCTCAATTCCAATGCTTTACAGAAGTACCATACCATACTTTTATATTTGTAAAAATAGAGATAATATTATTTATTTTTAAAGCATGTTATGTGTACATGTTGAACACTCAAGGTGGTCTGCCCATTCACAACTCCTTCTCCTCCAGCAGTTTGCCTTCATCTGAGGTGCACATCAATATAAAAATACACAGAATCACCAAGGCTGGAAGACCTTGAGGATCATCAAGTCCAGCCTATGACCTAACACCACCACATCAGCTAGACTATGGCACTAAGTGCCACATCCAGCCTTTCCTCGAACACATCCAGGGATGGTGGCTCCACCACTTTCCTGTGCAGTCCATTCCAATGTCTAATCACCCTCTCCGTGAGGAAGTACTTCCTAATATCCAACCTAAACCTCCCCTGGTGCAGCTTCAGGCTGTGCCCTCTCATCCTGTCACTAGTTACCTAGGAGAAGAGCCTGACCCCCACCTGACTACAACCTCCCTTCAGGTAACTGTAGAGAGTGGTAAGGTGCCCCCTGAATCTCCTCCAGAATAAACAACCCCAGCTCCCAGACATAAGGCTGATCTCAAACAGAGAACTGAATGTGCTACCAGGGCAAAACATGCCTCGGGTGCATGACTGTACACAAGAGAGTTTAAATACATATTAACTTAGCAGCTACATGACTGGTGCAGCTTCTCTGCTGTCCTGACATTAATTCCTGTCTAGCTGAAAGCACTTTTTGGTAGTCCACTACATCCCCCCTCTCCTTCTTTAGTTCTTGTCCACTATCACTTCTTTCTCACTGGAGTCTTCTGAACAGTTAGAAGCAAATAAATCAAGAGCCATCAGGCCCCAGATTTTACTCAGTACCTGGTGAAGCCTAGCTCAGCATAATACTTGCCTACAACCAAAACTGTTATAAATCAGATAATTACAATAATAATCATAATTTATATTCATAAATAGAAGGAATCCAATTCAAGAGTAACAGATGACAGGGAGGTTGAAAGAGCAAAGCTTTCCAGAAATGTAAGGAACAAAAGGTGTGGACATTTGTAACTGGGAGCAAGAAAAGAGTAAAAGACAGAAAACAAGTCTTTGCTGGACCTGGAATCAGGATAAAAACTGTGAGAAACACTCCACATGCTACAGCACAGCAACTCTAACACACTGTAATTAACTCCTGGCACAGCCTAACTATTGGAACATCAATAACAAACCTCTCAGGAACTGGTTAACACTCAAGATAGAAATTGGAGAACAAAATCAGTTTTTAAATATCTGATACACAGGCCTCTGGCAAGGTCTAAATACTTGAGACTAAAATCAGCAAATGCTTAATAATACAGAAAAATCAAATTCTTTGAGTAGTTATACCTAAAGACTAATCACATCAAACAATCAGCTTAATGTCAACATGAAAAAATATTTTCATAATTCGCTTAATATGGCAAATCTGAAACACGTTTATGGTCCTTTAAATAACACTAGACATCAAGAAAAAACATTGTTACAATATATATCTGGATTAATTTTCTAGAATTGTATGCATAAAGAAAATTAAATTTCAAGAGATCAGAATAGTCATGACTTTGGTAAACAGTGACACAGCAATAAAACTGTTGTAAAAAAAAAACTTTTAAAAACCTGATAAAACGTTAATTCAACCCTACTAATGTAAAGATTATGTTGAAAAACAAAATTCCAACAGGACCTTTTTTTTCTTCTATCAATGCAAACTTGTCTCTTCTCTCCTGTGCCTGTAATTAGTGTCTTTTATTGAAAGGGGTTAGTAAAAAATGCATACCAGAGATTAAGTAAAACATACCAACTAGTTACATAAAATGCTTTCTCTAACATAAAGTTTGCAAGTTAGGAATCATAATCACAGCAAAATGCAAATAAAATCCGCATGTTCTGTCTGCCTTACTCAACGAGGATAAAGAGGTCTTACACTATTAGCCTCTTACTAATCAAAAACTGAATTAAGTTTTGCAAATAATTTTGTTAGATGCACATTAATTCAGTATCTTAACATGAAAAGGTCAAATTAATGAACTTGTTAGGTACTATTGAGATTTTTATTTATTTATTTAAGAAGCCAACAATAAATAAACTAATATCTTGAGAAGCTCCTTAATTCTGCATAAAAGGTAAAAGTGGCACAAAATAATATATGATGGCCTAGAACAAGACTGCTGCATGTATAATTGAAACAGAGAAAGAAGTAAGTCTGTGGTATAGCAACTGCAGAAGAGCACAAGGACCGGCTTCTACACTCATTACACCAAAATATTTGATTGTACAGCGTAATTCACGAAATAACATGATTCAACGGAAGCTTGAATATCTCTTCCTTTTACATTAATTTACAATAAATCAAGTAGTGACTTTGGTAAACATGAAGGCAGGAAGAATATTAAGAAAATAACAAGATCATTTTGGTAGCCAAGAGGAGTTTTTGTTAGCACTATCTACAGCTTTCACGGCCTTCCTCTTCTTGAAAAGACAAAGCAACTAACAAAACTAGAATCTTTCTAAACAGTAAATCTAAGCATTACATGTTTTTACATGTTTTTTTCTTTTTATCAATGTTATAAAATAAGAACTGAAATTGCCTCTGTTGCGTGAATGTAAGCTGAATGATTCTATCAACGTCATCACATGCAAAATAAAGAATAATTCTTTTGCAAATATCTGACTGTCACAGAACAACCAGTATTACCCATGAGAAACACAGTATCTGGTATATATATTTACTATGTACTATATACTTTACTTTTTTATTATTAAATGTGCTATTAACTATATGCAGTTAGTCACACTGTAACTAGAGCAACTGGCCTTCACTTTCAGATTTTACCAGAGATACTGAAGAAAAGCAGTTCAAACAGTGTATTCTAGATATATTTCACATGTGACACTGTGTTCATGTTTTTGAAGAACTTCTCATTCTTTTTAAAGTTCTTCATAAGTCTGACTTTGGAAAAATTAAGCTTTTCTATAAAAACAAGTTCTCTGTTTCCAAACAGTTCAAGACTCTTTGTTTCAAAGCTACAAATACCAAGGCTTTTAAATTATTTGTATATCTGCTTGACCTTCCACAGGGAGGTTATTTTGGCCTGAAATACCACAAATAAAACTTTGCACAACACATTTTTGCAAAATCTTCCATCTTGCCATAACAGAGCCTCAGGAAAAACAAAACAAAACAAAAAGCAACTAAATTGAAAGGAACAACATGAAACTGGAGAATATGGAGATCACATTTCAGCTAGAGGAAGGCACAGTATATTTTATCCCAAAGAATTTCAGTGAAAGTCTGGCAATGTCACTGCTAACACCACCAGGGACACAAGAGAAATGTTTTAGCAAGGTATTTGCACATGCTATGGATGCAGATGTATGAGGCACCTGAAGCAGTGGCATTCAAAAATACTGCAGATGGCTCTGAGCCAGTAATAAAATTAATTAACTCTCAGCAGGACTAATTAGCCCAGGCACGGCACCATGTTAGTATGGCCATGTAATTTCTATTAGTCAAATCAGTTCAGTTACCCCTACAGAACAGTGCACTTCACCACAGACATATGCTGTATTATTTTAGAGGACACTAGTTCTCACACAAGGCAGTAAGTTGTACTGCATCTAAAACCCTAAGCAAAAGTACCATGACAGGCTCCAGACTGATGTGTGTTGACTCTTCTCAGAAACTGTGCATAACAATATTAATATGAACAAATCTGTCTGCTCTGTGTACTAGCAGTGAAAGATCTCACCGACAGGACAGTAACCAAGTCCTTCTTCACTTCAATTGCAGTTTGATTCAACACAGGGTCTGGCCTGGCAATCATACACTCTATATTTTTGTTCGGAATAGAAAACAAAAAATTCAGTTAATCACTGAATTTGACATGGGAAGAAGGCAGCAGTGTAAGAGAGCTTTTTTTTTTATACAGATACATAAGGCATATTTAATGTTACCTCAAAACCCACAGTAGCTAGAGCACAGTAATTTTTATAGAATATTTAACCTGAAGGACAAGTATTACAGCCAGCCAATCTGCAATTACTTCAGAATAAGCCTCTCTGGTTTAGTCAGATTATTTACACTATTCTAATACCCAATTAATAGGGCGTAGTGTGGAAATAATAGGTACAGATAACTCCAACTTGCAATAGATACGGGTAAGATAACTGCTGCAAAACAAACAAGTATTAATACTTCCTACTAAAATGAGGTATTTAAGTTTTCACCAAATTAGAACTGTTGGTTCCTGAATACTAAGTGCTTAGGTTTTTGATAAACACAAAACAATATTCTTCACCCTTCACAAATATTACCCATAGCCAGCACGTCGAGGGAGGTGATTCTGATCTTCTACTCTGCTCTGGTGAGACAGGAAAGACAAGGACCTGTGGGAGTGGGTCCACAGGACAGCCACAAAAATTATCATAGGGATGGAACACCTCTGCCAAGAGGAAGGGCTGAGAGAGTTGGGGATGTTCAGCCTGCAGAAGAAAAGACTTCAGGGAGACCTTACTGTGGCCCTTCAGTACTTAAAGGGGGCTTTTAAGATGGGGACAGACTTTTTAATAAGGCCTGTTCTGATAGTACAAGGAGTAATGAGTTTAAACTAAAAGAGGGTTTATTCTGATTCAATATAAGGAAGAAATGTTTACAATGAGGATTCACTGGAACAGGTTGACCAGAAAGGTGGCAGATGCCCCATCCCTGGAAACATTCACAGCCAGGGTAGATGGGGCTTCGAACCACCTGACTTCGCTGAAGATGTCCCTGCTCACTACTGCGGTGTTGGACTAAATGACCTTTAAAGATCCTGTCCAACCCAAACCAGTCTATGATTCTCTGATTAAAAACTTACAGGATTTCTTAAACGTATTTCTTAAAAACAGTTGTGTCACTAAGAAACAGATAGGTAGCCTTCTCTCCTGGAAAAGGAAAATAACTAGATACACAACATTTACATTCACATAGTCAGTACCACCTTCCTCCTGCTCACTGCATTCTCCTAGAGAGTATCGACATAACAGTTTTGAGGGTCAATTTTTATGGCACTTCAGTAACAGGATAAACTGTGTGAAGTTGAATGTCAGTCACACAGTGACTAACCAGAAGAGAATTAATTAGTTCAGAGGGGTAACCTGAAGGTCTTTGAGGAGATTTATCTACTATTTCATCTGAAGGAGTGATAAGAAAAGGCTGAACTAAAGTGATGGCTTGAATTTTCTAGTCACGCTATCCTAATATTCCAGGAGGTATCTGGGCTCAGTGCCCAACAAACCAACTTGTGGGAAGAAAATTTTACACCACGGAGTCCAATGAAAAAAAAAACCAAACACCCCACATCAAAACCAAAACTCCCTACAGTACATTTTATATTAACAAAGTTGGAACCAGGGGGAGGGAGGCTATTGCTGAAAGAAATAAAAAGACTGGTAGCACGTCAGTCTTTGTACTTCAACCTAAAACTAGCCATATCTAAAGTATTCCTGATACATGCTTTGTCTTAACTTCTTTTAAAAAAGCTTCAAATACTGACTTCATAGCTCCCCTGAAATTACCACTACTGGAAGAAACTCTTCCTAACATTTTAGATAAAATGTTCTTTGCTTCATTTTGGGCGCACTCCTTACTGTTTCAATTACAGTGGGTATGGAGAGCCACTTACTCCCCTCCCATTTGCAAAATTTTTATTTATCTGAAAATGTTACTCTCTCAGGCCCCTCTTCTCCAAACCAAAGAGCCACACACTTTGAGTTCCTCTTCCCATTGCCCATCCTCAAGCCCTTCAGCCATCATTACTGCTGTATTTAGGACTTTCTTTGATTGTCCTACATATTCCTTGAACAAGATGTTGATATTCCAGCTGAAGCATGAACAAAAGATTTATCTCAAATGCCTTGCACACAACATCATTCCTTAAAAAGATGAGTACAAATTTCACTGCCAACAATGTCACGCTGCTACAAAAGAAATTAACAAGTGGCTTGGACTTCATTCGTGAGGAACTATGAAGGCTCTCTGCAGAACTGTTATCCATACAGTCAGTTTTCCTGTTACTGCTGTAAACTACAACTATTTGTCACTAGGACTTTGTACTTGTCTGAAAGAGAAATCAAATCAGCTCAGTTAAGACATATCTCCAATTTGCTAAGAATATTCTTCATTCTAATCCTGTTTCCCAACATATTTTCCATTCTTCTCTGCTTATTACTTTTAAATTTAATAAGGATATACCATATTACATCACTCAAATCATTAATGAAAACATGAGCCAGCTGCAGAACACGTTTCAACAAAACCCCACTTGATAGATGGCTGAGCAGCAGTGAACAGCTCATGACGACATTCCGGGTATGGCTTTCTCAAATTCTGCATTAATTGCACAACATTTTCATCTGGATAATATTGCTGATCCTGTTAGTGTGACAAGATGTCAAGAGCCTGTTTAAATCAAACTACGAGACAGTCATTGATGTCTCTAATTCTAAGACCTGTTATGCTGCCAACAAAGAAAATGTGGCTGGTTAAAACAGGATTCATTCTTGACATATCTATGTGGCCTACTATTTAATAGTATGTTTATATTCTAGACTCCTACAAATAATTTATGCAATCCCCATTAAGGTAGATAGACAAGAGCTCATTTTCCTCCTCCCATTCCCTCTACTTTTTGTTCTAACAGACATATTGAATATATCCAGGCTTTTTCTTACTTAAATGATATCATGACACATCTTGTTTACCTTAGAAAAGCCCTAAGTCAATTTTTTCTAGCTTCCACCAGAGAATTTTGCAGGCCCAACATCACTGTCTCCTTTGTGCAGACGGCAGTAGTTCTGGAGTGCACTTTAGAAGCACCACCTACATTATGCCAGCTGCAAAGAGGCCTTCCAGGAACAGCCAAAAACTTCTGTCACATTTCACCCAGTATTACACATATCCTCATTAATTTCAGTTCTCTACATCCAAGATATGCTTTTTTACAAGCATCATTAAAATTGAGCTTTATTTCTTTGAATTTCCCCTAAGTCTTCTCTTGTCATGTTAAGCCTAAACAACTGCAAAGTACAAGCTTTGCTCCCTCTTTATAAAGAACAAAATGCATATGATGTGGTATTGTCCTGGAGCAACTTCTATACTGAAGACCCCCAAAACCATATTTCAATAGAATTCTTCCCCTTCGTTTTATGCCTGCACAGCTTAGTCACAGACTAACTCTGAGTTTACAAAAGAGCAAAATTACAGCTGCTGTGAAAGCCTGCCTACAGGTATTATATGCTCACAAAGTCATTCAAGAACATAAATTCACTTGCTGTGAAATAAAATATAATACAAACGTACACAGAGACTAGGAGTATATTATAATTAAAAGAAGTCTAGGCCTTTTTATCAATAATTATAACATCTGTTATAGGTATTTAACAAGCAAAATATACAAATCCTTTGTTGTCCAAAGCTAGCTCTGTAACTGACAGATGGAATTAACAACCTGTCCACAGTCATGCCATTTGCTGCACAACTAAGAATTTTTTCATCTTCATCTGATCAGTTACTGGTCACCGTTAATGACAGTAATTTCTCCTTCCCTCATAGGAGACAGCACACTTTAGAATACCTGCCGAATTTCATCTGTGAAAGGGAACTGCATAGAATGTACTATTTTCTTGTCACATCCTATTTAAACCTGATCAGGAAAGTTTCTTTCTCACTTTATAAAATATTTGTATTAAAATATCACCAAGAAGCAGTCAAATCATGTAATTCACTGCTGTAGGCCATGAACTAACATAGACTTGCTGAGGAAATACACGTTGAACAGATACACCCAAATGGGCATACACGCTTGTGTCTCACAAACTTACACACAGAGTAAAACAGTTCATGAAAATAAATGGCCAGTTTTCCCATGATTCCACACAGAATAACCTATAAGCAATAAAAGGTTTATTATTCCATAGAAAGTGCAAAACTTTCACAGTAATATCACAACGCTGCTGATTTCAATAAGGCAGAAATTATGTTGCGCCACATGTACAACAGAAAGATAAAAGACAATGGGAAGAATTTTTCCCTGAACAAGAGCCAAAAGGGATATTCAGAAATACCTAAAAATACAAATTACTGTTAATCTTGGCCACGATACCCAATTCGAAAGCAAGCCTCCATGATGCAGAGCTTCCTATCCAATACCTGGCTTTTGCATCATTCACGTCTAACACCTACTTACTACCAACAGACGTAGTACTTCCCAAGCCTTCCCAAAGATTTTGCATTTCACTACAGAATAACCAGTGCCCAGTGTCTGTTCCCCATGCTTCCCACCCTCCCAATGCCACAGACCACTCCATCACATTTCCCATCTTTCTGAAGCACAGCACTTCCACACCTTCACTCCCAAGTTGCCACAGACTCACTGCTCTCTTGTTCCATGCCACCACCACCTCCACCCTACAGATCTCCCCCACATCCCAACACTTTCCAAGGACAGAAGCACAGCATGGTGTGGCCAAAATCCAGCCTCCCTGCAACACACCACCTTCCCACTGACTCCCACTGCAGTACCCTGAACCTTGCTGATTCCAGCTACCATGCACTTTCATCGCCTCTGGAGACAGTTACCCCATAACCCATAAGCCACCACCTCACCACACAAGACAGACACCTTGTGTCCACCACACCAGCCACTCCCCTAGTGGGGTGTTCCCATCCACTGGCATTCTGGGCATCACGGCCAGCAGAGAGTAACCAACAGCAGACAGCCAAAAATGAGGGAGGGATGCAGATGGAGAGATAAGAGAGAAGAAAGGAAGAGATACAAGGAAAGAGAAGAGAAAAATAACAGTAGACAAGGGATTTTACCTGGCCATTAGCCATCCAGAATTAAGGATTAATTAAGGATTAAATTAAAGACAGTAAGCCTTGGCTCCCTCCTTATGGACTGTAGGATGAAACTCAAAAGTGATTCCTAAGGGGACATGTTTCCCTTCATCTTTAAAAAGAATAACTAATCAAGACTTCTCTAAGCTTCAGGAAAAGACCAAGTGTTTGAAAACCAGAAACTCAAAAGACTGACACTTTAACAGAGGAAAGTGGAAGTTCATTTTTTAAATTGTGAAAGAAAATAAGAGGGAGGAGAGCAATGAAAAGCAGTTTCTTTGGAAGAAAAAAATCCTAAAAGCTACACAAGATAAACAGCTCAGATTTTACCATTAAACAGTACTGATTATTTGAATAGAATCTAGCATTCAGATTAATCCCACAAGACGTGTAATTCAGGTAGTTAAGGGACAGAATTACCTTATATAACCTAAGGATGTGAGAGGAGACTGAAATGGAAAGAAGACAGAATATTAGAAAAAACAGAAAATTAGAAAAATATTCTAATTTGGAATGCTACAATTGCTTAAGTGCATCAATCAAAATAATATACTAAATAAACATAAAAAAACCTTTCCATTTGCAATACGGCATCTGCTAATTATAAAACTAAGTCCTTATTTATTTTTTTTATTATACAGTATAAAAAGAGCAGTAGTGACAGATACGCACAATAAACCTCAGGATTATTCTGAATGTTTGGTAGTTCAGCTCTCCCTCAATCTATTTTTGGAAGCTGAAATTTGAATATCATTAAAACAACAGAGAAACACCTGGCAAGATACTATATCCACACCAACTGATCTCCAAGACTAACAGGATGCTCCTCTCTGCAGCACAGTGCAGAAGTACCCAAGCCAGCCAGCCAGCAAAGAATCTAGCAGTGTACTCTCAAGCTTCCTAGAAGCCAATAACATACAGGGTAAATTAGTCACCACTACAGCAGAATGCTTCCAGAATCTCATTTAGGTTAGGTATCTGCATATGGTATCACATATGGCTTTCATAAAGGTCATGGGGCCAATAATCTTCTTTTAGGACACGGATGTAAACTATGTGGATGTAATTTAAACTAAGCCTTATTGTAGTGCAATATCTCCCAAAAACTAAATATGTATCTGCTGCCTCTGAAGGCATTTTATACAAACACAAACCAGTGAAAAATTAATTGCTTGACAAAAAAATTTTTGCCCAAAAGAACACAAGTTATTATCATAGAATTTTCATGTTATTAAATACCTCTATCTACAAAAGTCATGGGAAAAAACTGAAGGAACTATTGAGTTCTCTTCATACCATTTCTCAATTCAAATCAGGAAGTAGCCATCAAGAACCTTAATAACAAGTTTTTGGAGCTTATTTTAGTCAAATGCTACTGTGAGTCATACAAGTGCAAGCTAAAAATGCCTCTAAAAGGACTCACCAAGTTCATTGAGACTCTGGGCAGCTTTTGTTATCTCTCTGCTTCCTCCTTGAAGTTGTCCTTGAAGCCTCTTACTGAGATACAAGATGCGTATTATCCTCCGCAGCAAGTCACAGGCAGCCTGCAGAGAAAATGTAGCATTAGGGGATACGATCAGTACATAACGACTGCATCATATGAGGCCTCAAATATGGAAATATTTTAACCAAAAAAGGTAATATTAATGTCAATAAAACTAAGAAACCTTAGACCACTGAAATACCTTTGCTCAGGATTTTTAACAATGTTTTATGCAATCCAGACCAGTACTTTCAAAAGTTTCTAATTAAATTCACAGGTCTACTGAATTTATGTTGTCATTACTATTAAAAAAGAAAAAAAGGGAACTCAGAATCCTATAACAAAGACATGTTCCATTTCTAACTAGAAGTGAACTTTATTTTGCATTGTGCACCTCTCCTCAATATTCATCCGCCCCTGGAAAGCTGTAGTAAAATTGAGAAATTCTTCTTACCAATCAAACATTGATCCAAAATATGAAAATGGAAGCATTTACTTCAGAGAACAATAAACCTTAAAGGCTAAATTGCTATGACAGATACTGACTCTTATGGTAGGAACAGATCAAAAAATTCATTTCCAGCAAATCTTCGATGAGGCCAGTCACCTTCATTCAGCCAACTGTTAGTTCACATACTTTCATAAGTCTATTAAAATACACATAATTCTTGATTAAAAATTAAGAAGATAAATGCATATTAAAATTTTCAAGAAACATATTTGTGTGTATGTTTTTGTTAGCACCAATTTAGAAAAAAAGGTAGGCCTGACATCTAAATCAAACATAATCATAAAATCACAGAATTGTTTCAGTTGGAAGGGACCTTAAAAGTTCACCTAGTTCCAACCCCCCTGCATGGGCAGGAACACCTCCCATTAGATCAGGTTGCTCAGAGCCCCATCCAATTCGGCCTTTAACACTTCAGGGAGGGGGATTCCACAACTTCCCTGGGCAACCTGTGCCTATGTCTCATCACCCTCACATAAAGAATTTCTTCCTAATGTCTAACCTAAATCTCTCCTCTTCCAGTTTTGATCCATCCCCCCTTCTCCTCCCACTACAAATCCTTGTAAAAAGTACCTCCCCAGCTTTCCTGTAGCCCCTTCAGGTAGTAGAAGATTGCTGTAAGGTTCCCCTGGAGCCTTCTCTTCTCCAGGCTGAACAGCTCCAACTCTCCCAGCCTGTCCTCGTTGGAGGACATCATCTTCATGGCCCTTCTCTGGACTCTCTCCATGAGCTCCATGTCCTTATGCTGGGGGCTCCAGAACTGGACACAGTACTCCAGGTGGGGTCTCACAAGAGCAGAGTAAAGGGGGAGAATCACTTCCCTTGACCTGCTGGCCATGCTTTTTTTTGTGTTTCCCAGGACACAACTGGTGTTCTGGGCTGCAAGTGCACATTAGCTGCTCATGTTGAGCTTCTTATCCACCATGATTCCCAAGTCGTTCTTCTCTGGACTGTTCTCAATCCATTCTCCACCCAGCCTGTGTTTGTGCTTGGGGTTGCCCCGACCCAGGTGCAGGACCTTGCAGGCCTGGTTGAACTTCATGCAGTTTGCATGAATCCACTTCTCACATCTGTCAGGGTCCCTCTGAATGGCATTTCCTCCCTTCACTGTGTTCACTGGCAAACTTGTTGAGAGTGCACTCGATCCCACTGTCCATGTCACCAACAAAGATGTTAAATAGCACCGGTCCAAGTATTGACCCTTGGGGAACACCACTTGTCACAGTCTCCATCTGGACATCAAGCCATTGACCACCACTCTTTGAGTGTGACCATCCAACCAGTTCCTTACCCAACGAGTGGTCCATCCATTGAATCCCTATCATTCCAGTTTTGATACCAGGATGTTGTGCAGGACAGTGTCAAAAGCTTTACACAGGTCCAGGTAGGTGACGTCAGCTACTCTGTCCACTAATGCCGTGACACCATTGTAGAAAGCCACCAAATTAGTCAGGCAGGATTTGCCCTTGATGAAGCTGTGTTGGCTGTCACCACTGACCCCTTTTTTTCCACATGCCTTAGCAGAGCCTTCAGGAAGATCTGCTTCATCATCTTGCCAGGCACAGAGGTGAGACTGACTGCTCTGTAGTTCCATGGATCATCCTTTTTTCCCTTCTTGAAAATGGGAGTTATGCTTCCCCTTTTCCAGTCAGTGGGGATTTCTCCAGACTGCCAAGACTTTTCAAATATGATAGACAGAGGCTTTGCAACTTCATCAACCAGTTCCTTCAGGAGCCATGGATGAATCCCATCCTGTCACCTTAAAGATCATCTAGTTCCAACCCCCCGGCATGGGCAGTTTAATTTTTAATAGCTTTTTAATAGTTTGTGTTTTTTAAACATCTAGACAGAACAAAAAGGAAACCTCAGAAAAAGCCCCACTTAGACAAACTGCTGAAAGCACAACTACTCTCACTGCTTTTGGCTCTGTATCACAGAGTCTGAAGTGCAAGTTTCCTAAGCATTCTAAGACAACTTAACCACATGATTTCTATTACCATTAGTGAGAACCAAGCGAAGCTTATCCTACTTTGAGAGATTAACATATTAGTTTTTACTAATTCATCTCTTTAATCAGAAAAATCTTAATCCACATACCACTTCCATATCGGTGAACTACATTTCTGCAAGATTAATCAAAAATAGGTTTTTATATCAAGCACTGTGCTTCACCAAGTCAGAAGGCATAGGATTACAACTTTGCTTTCAAATTTAATTATTCTCTCATCCAATTTTGTACCTCTAGCCAATGATTTTCCCTAGGAATTCCACTTCAGTATCTTCTGACCATCTTTTACTTTCTGTGCCAAAAATTACTTCTTTTTCATTTGATTGTTGCTCATTATCTCCTATCCAAGAAACAATATTTTAAAAGGACTAATAAACTGAGTAACAGATGGGAAAAGCTACATTTAGATAAAAGAGGGGAAAAAAAAATAACTTCTGAGCCTGTGAATTCAAAGGAGGAGAAAAAACAAAGACGCTGAAGATGCATTCTTAACTTCACAGTGATTGCTACTGCACTGTGCCCTTGACAAAGATTCTGCTTCACCCAAGTACTTCATTTACATCAGTTGTTCAACTTAATAAAACTCCCAGTCATTGTATAAGAATGCAATATTCAGGAATAACGTAACAGAAATAGTATATATATACACACACATATATCTAATAATGGAGTTGTTGACAGATGCTAGATCCTTTCACCTGGTCACCTGCAGAACAGAAGTCTGAACTAATTCAGGAAACATTGCTTTCCTGTGTTGACATAATATGCTTTTGTAAACGAGATGCTTCCATCCAAGAAGAAATTAATTCTACTTTTCAAGCAATAATTAATTTGGAAATGGCCCAGTGGCCTGAGTTAGTTCCATTGGTTTTAGTAAAATTAAAAATAAACCCCAATTTTTCTGGAGATTACATGTTATCTCCTGAAATTTAATGCAATACATCAACACTTACAGACATTGTGACAATTCAAGCAATCAAAAGACCTCTTGGTTTTCTCTCAAGTTAATTTTAAGAAATTATTGAAAGACTTAATAATAAAGAGAGGACCACTTAAAAATGTGTCAGTGCATAACTCATCTATGCAATTGCATATATCTGCCAGACCATAAAGTAGTTGAATCATAGAATCACAGAACTATTCACGTTGGAAAAGCCCCTTGGGATCACCGAGTCCAACCATCATCCCTACTCTACAAAGTTCTCCCTTAAACCATATTGACCAACACCACATCCAAATGACCCTTAAATGTATATATAACCGATGCCTGAAGAATGATGAGACATTCCACCATCTTCAGACTACATTTACTCTTAGTTACAGTAGCACCAGGATGAAATCCATTACTGGTGAATATTTTAAAAGGAGTCTAACTTTAAAATACAGAATTCATATTTTTAAAAGTTTTTTTTTATTATTTTCTATTGTAAGAATTTTTAAACACTGAGATATCTGAAATTAAGAGAACACACAGAAAGACTTGGTTAAACTGAGCAGCACAGAAAATAACCCTCTGAAGGCCAAACTCTGTGTCTACATAGTTCAGTTGTTAACTACTCCCATTTAGCTCATGATCTACTATGGAAAGATTCAGAAGAAGACAGTCTGATTTGAAGTAGGAAGTAAGCTTTTGCTCCCTTGGCATGCCATGAAGCTCAGAGCGAGACATAAAATACACAAGTACACAGCAGAGATTTGGAATTTGGGACTAGATTCGAAGTTTCACACTGAATTTGCAGTGAGAATGTTTATGAAAAAGACAGACTATATTAAAAGCAATTAAGAATGGCAAAATCCAGCTTTATGCAAGCCAAATATTCCTTCAGCTTGTGAGCAGTCCCACAGCAATCAGTAGAGAAGCAGTAAAATACCATCATGAGTACAAGAGGCTCTTAAACACCACACAGTGCAGCAGAACATACCTGTCAAGCCTACAGATTTTGATGGAATGTAACCTCTTTTAGCAGTCACCTGCCTTTTCCTACTTATTCTACCAATTGTGTATCATCTGATAAAACCAGAAAGTTTGAAAGTGTCCCATGCCGTAAGTCCTGCATTTGGGAGCAATTTCACGTCATAAGCCCTGTCACTTTCATGAAGTGAATTGTTTGCTGTGCTGACACCCTTCCTTCCTGCCCAAACCAGGCAGCCAGCTCAAGAGATACCACAGAAGTGCATCTTGGGGAAGCAGGAGGCTGACATTTCAAAGGCCTATTGATTCAACTCTCCATATGTCCACCTTCATTTTATAATTCTAGTGTCCTGACCTCAACTCCTGCCAGCAGTGTAGTGCAAAACAGAGCACTTGCCATTTATCTTCCAACACAAGAAGGAACAGTAGCTCCCCTGCCAACGGGGAATTCTCACTGGCAAAGAAGCTGGAGTAATTGTTTCTCTTTCTAAATTGAGGTAAGTGGAATTGCATGCTACGAAGATTAGCTTAGCATGCTACCCTAAGAGTTGCTTACCACACAACTCTTTCTCTGACTAACAGCAAATAAAGCCAGATATTACAAATTCCCTGGCACAGGCTGAGTAATGCTGACCCTAGATGCATACTGCTTTCACACCACAGGAAAATCTATGTAACCCTGCTACAGGAGAAAGCACACAAGAAACATTTCCTAAGATCAGGGACTCATTCTTCTTAAATGTCTTTCTACAGAACTTTATGTAAGGTCAGGACAGAAATTACCTTCAGTTTTAGCACCAAACTCCAACACCCCTTCCACAGCTGCAACATACCTCAGAGAATAACAAAAACCTGCACCTAACCTGTCACATGGAAGTCACTGAAGATTTGTCCAGTAGTATAAACAGTAACAGCTGGACAAACTGGCTCAACAGAATGTTAAGAGCATCCTGCTG
>NW_009953065.1:188047-193793 GCF_000747805.2 Chaetura pelagica
CTGCTGAACTTCACTGGTACTGAAAGTAAAGTAAAAGATAAAAGTTCAGTCGTGAGACTAGTGTAGCTGTTCCACCAGAAACTGCATGAGAGTTTGCAGCTTCATCTACTCTACTGTACAATAACAGTGACTCGCAGATGGCAATTACTTGAATGTATATCCATAGCTAAAATGTCAGCTACTGAAAATTCTAGTTCTGCAAAGCTAAGGTAAACTTGCAAAGACAAATAATTCAAACAATAACTCATTAAACACTTGTGGATTTGGAGTTGTGCTGCTTTTCAAATCACAAACTGAATAGAATGAAGTCACACGACTCCTGAAGATTTATGGAATCGTTTTCTACTATAATAAAATTAACAATGAAAGTGTTTGACAATTATTGCACCATCTTTATGACAAGCTCTCTCCTCCCACTGCTATCCTCTACATTTTCCTGTTGACTCCACTCATATTCAAAATACAGGGACAACTATATACTAGGGTTTATTAAACTCCAGAACCACAACTCACTCAGTAAGCTGCATCTTGACTGTTTTCAAATAACTAATTCCCAAACTCTTTTCTAAACTGTAGCCAAGCAAGCACTAACTTACAGGATAAAAGCATCTTCTATACAATGGCACCACAACATGAAAAACCAAAATTACACACATAGTACTGAGAATGTAATTAATCTGTACTTAGATAACCCTTCCCTCCATCTCCACAAGTCTCACTTAGCTAGTGCAAAGGTCAGTTTCCTACTTGGCAATATGAAGTACTTCTCAGTAGCTCATGACTAGAGACACACAAACACTGATTTTTCACTGAGAAATACTGACAATGACCTACAGGCAACTAGAGTATGGAAGTCCCACCCATGTCTGACAACTGGTAAATAATACACATTCAAGAAGGTTTTTTTAATATACACTTTAATACAACTTACTTGAAGTTTTGCTAGCTGAGCTGTACGCGACACTATTTTGTTGTAGGGGTCAACAATTTTTACTCTAATTCTAAAAATAAGAAGAGAAATTTATTTATAGCTGTACTAAAAAATAACAGAACAATTAAGAATGTATACTTTCTAATTGCATAATGAACAGCATACCTGTCAACAGTACTTTGTAAAGCACCAATTCTAGTCTGCATCATTTGGAGGACACCTGCAAAATAAAGCAGACTTTTTACATTAAAAAACTTGTCAATTATAGAAAAAACTATTCCTCAAATCATAGCAACTGCTGCAGACCACTTTAGCATTGAAAAACAGTTGCTCTCTTTACAACAAAGCATTAAAAAAATTGAAATTAATAAAACACAGCATATTTGGAAATAAATTGAACAGATAATAATAGATCACTTACTGAATGGCAAAGAACACAAACCTACAGAAGAATCTGAAATCTATCATATGTTAAGTTTCAAATCATATTTAGAGTGTGTTACTTTCTAAGAGAATTATAATTAGGGCTGCTGTTCACAGGCATATACCTGGTACAAACACCTGAAATGGCATAACCTATTAAACACTTAATTTAACATAGTGACTAGACAGTTCAGTGAAATGTACAGACACAGAAGACTTGAAAAAAAAAACCAATTATATTTCAAGATTTTCTTCCTGTGCATAAGCATCTTTAGCAAAAAAGTAAGGTAACAATGTGAGGTCATCAAATTTAGATTACAGAGAAAATTACCCTAAACATGTTTGTTCCAGATTAGTTTGGCAAAGCAGCACAAAGACAGCCCATAAGCATACTTGTTCTTTTCTTGTTAAAATGCAGAAAAAAATAGGCAAGGGCAGCAGTCATTTTTTGCAATATGGAATCAGCCTGCTGAGAACTGAATTAAGTTACACAAACCAAATTCTACAAAATTATTCTTGTTTCAGTTACTGTTAGCATTCTCAAACACACAACATTTTTCTAAAGCCCTGTTTACAAATATGTCATCACCAAATTGGATAAAATTGCAACATGATACAGTAACATGGAAGATATACTGCTAACAGTTTTATTTAGCTTGCCCTGTACTGGGACTACGTGTCATGTTTTTTGAGTAAAAATACAAATTCCCATCTTCTCAATATTTTCAGAATTACTGACTTGGCTTAGTGACAGACTCAGGAGTTCTCTGACATGGACTGGTAGGCATGCAATTCTCATGCATGACAGGATGAAGATATGAGATACAGCGAAAAGTTAGCAAAAATCAGCCTATTTTCTACTCCACATTGCAATAACAGAGAAGAGCAAGTAGCATGACATGGCTGGACAGTATACCAGATGAATGTACCATTTTTAAAGTGCATAGACCTAAAAAAGAAATTACTCTAAAAGCTGGGTATATCTATTTGAAACCTTTAATGAGAATCACTTTCACGTATCCAAGCGATTGTGGATGCTGTGAATTAGTTCCATAATCTTTACTCGTTAACTTTCTTGATAAAAATACCAAGAAGTTTCTAACTTCATAATTAAAATTTCTATTTACATCCTTCTTTTCTTTTTCTTATTCATCTTCAGTGTTTCTCTACAGTGACCACACATCACATGTGGCACAAGCAGGGCAGAGATGAGAAAATGTTTCAAAACTTAAAAAATTATCTTTGTGTGGTTTTGGTTTTCCTGGCAACTGCAGACTGAAGTTTCTACTGATGTCTCAAGTGCACTGCAGGACTAGAACATCAGCATGCTTCTCCTTTCCTCAAACACAGAAAAGGCCTCCTAAAGAACCTAAGTAAATGAAGTTATTTCAAAAAAATTGAGGTGAATTAGATTTTTGTTTTATTTTGCACTATTAGCTGTAAAACATGCATTATTTACCATACTTGCCTCATATAAATGTTTTATAACTGAGTAGTTGTTTTGACATACTTCGTTCTTTCCTCAGAGCAATTTTAAGAAGGAATGCCTTCAGAAACAACCATGATTTCAGAAAACACAATTCCATTGAACACAAATTGCTGAAGCTGGGTGACTGGGAGGTATTTATCAATCACAAAATAGACTACAGTTCCTATCCACTTCTTATTTGGAGGATGAACAGAGAATTGAGTCTTCCTCTGCTGAATTTTCCAACTGTTTGAAAAGCTATTTGGAAGCTACCATTGGTAGATCAAATAGGTATTTCTTTATTTTCATAGCTATATGCAAATGCTAACAATCAAATACCATATCAAACAAGTTCCAAAGACTAAGGAGATACTCTGTCAGTAACCAGAAACTCTCCGGTTATGCAAAAACCTGGAAGCAGAACAAGGAAAAAAGCTAAGTTACTTAGCAAGTTACAAAAAGGAAGAAAAGGGGGCTTGTTTGGATGCCATAATATATGCAAATTAGCATGTTACAGAGGTAAATATCTTTCTGCACAAAAAAAAAAAATAGCCCCAAAAATCTAAAACCATATAAAGTTCCCAACAAGTGACAAAGAGCAGAATGTCAGCTCTAATGCGCTCTTGGAACAACAATATACTGCTACAATTTTTCTATACAGATCCAGTGTTTCCTAAGTAAGGCCTTTAGAAGTCAGCAGTTTATATCAAAATCCAGATCCCAGACAGTGGAACAACACAAAGATATGTATTTAACTTCGTAGCTCCTTAGTAGGAAACATATCTCAATGCAGTTAAGACTGTGTTAAAGCCTCTTTGGTTAAGATTTGCAAACTACGCAACACATGCATATGCAACATGCAAGGTGGTACTTACAGCAGCAGGTATCAGCTACTGTTGCAACAAAAATAGACTTATTTGGAAAAATATATTAAAAGGTCAAAACTACTTGATTTCTAAGGTTGCTCAGAACTGATTATCAAAACATGTTTTCCTATGAAGTAGTTACACGAGAGAAGTATTGGCCTAACCTTCTCCCTGGAGCTCCATCTGCTGACATAAAAAAAAACAGCTGCCACATGTTACTCCTCAGAAGATCTGTAGCCTTAATATTAGAGGCCAAAGTTGGCAGTGAGTTATGTTCCCTGCACAGATATTGAAGGTGTTTCCTCCATTGTATGAAGTAAGAAGCATTATATAATTTACCTTCCAGGGATTCAATTCCAGTTGCTTGGGCCAACAGGTCTTCATGTCTTGCGACAACCTTTAAAAAACAAGAAATCAACACAGAAAAATGGGGATGCGTACCTGAAAGGGATATTAGTATCTCATCATCATGCCTACATTAGGCATTAAAGTATCATCATCCCTGCATTAGGCAGACACAGGAAAAAGCAGCCATACCTTAAAGATGAAAGTTTTCAGAATGCATTTTAATTCACAAAAGCAAGCAGGCTCAGAACAAGAGGGTCAGTAACTGCAGTGTAACTGACATCTTAAAGCCAGCAGAGCAATGACATTTCAACACACCTTCATGTACAATCACTGTACATGTAAGCTTATTAATCACACAGTGATAATGTATTTTCACATTTTTAATATTTTCTTTTTTAGTTATGACATCTAGAAATTTGTTCCCAGAGAATTGCCAGTTGCGACAAAGGGAGGGAGGAAGCAGGTTTTGAAACTACACACAAACTCAGCGTGTGTTCTCAAGGAATGGCCCACTGTGTATTTGTGGCACATACGTAGATGTTACCAAAAAGCCTCAGGACACAGGATGAAAGGGTGCAAATCAAATCATTCCATATCTTCCACAATTGTCATCCTGCAACACAGGCCAGCGTTCCTGACAGCTGATGTGATCATTTGGAAAGAACAGGGAACGTCCATACAAGGAAGAGTCAAACCTCCAAGTATACAGAGACTGGCTGCAGAAACTGGAAGCAAAGCAGTATATGGATTTTGGCAGGAATATTAAAAGTGGGCTTGACTGAGTTAAGTATCAGATTACTAGTTTTGCTGCAAATTGTACCTTTAGTTTAGGCTTGCAGAGTACACTGGCCAATTTCAAAAGCAATAAGATCATAAGATTACTAAACTTTTGACTAGTTTATATTCACCAGCTCTGAAAAACTGGTATATTTTAAACTTACTTGTAAATGGAGCTCTTTATCCAACTGACTAATTCCCTGGGCAAGCTTTGCCAGCTGCTCCGCTATCACAGCCTGATGAATAGACTGGGAAGTGTAGGCTTTCACATCAAAGTCTTCTCTGAAGAAGTCAGCATAACATTCTGAAAACAGATACAGATTTTACCTTCACACTTCAAAACAGTCAAATCCTATTTAGGGACCTAAAGCATGCAGTTCAGTTGCTCCACATGTAAGAGCATATGTTCTTCACTTAGCATACATAATACAAACGAGACTGATTTGAGAAGAGATCACAAACAAGAGAAAGAAGTTCGGAGCTGATCACTTTTTTTTTTTTTTTGGGGGGGGGGGGGGTGTAGATGGTGAAAAAGACACAAGTTCCTGTCCTAACTACGGGTTTTTCTTGAGTAGAACACACTAAAAAGTACTGATACTTCCTTCTTCAAGCATTCCAGCGTGGCCAGTGTGAGGCTGTTCAGGCTGTACACGTAACCAAACACACACCAGTCACCTTCAAACCGCTGAGGACTGAAGTGACATGAGACATAACGTAACCGTACCGGACTCTCACAAAGTCATTGTATAAACTATTAACTGAACGCTACTACAGCGGTGACTTTAGATCAAGCAGGACACAGCGCTCACTGACGGGACCAACCACCTCCCTCTCCGCTCCCAGGGCACTTTTTCCCTTCCGGAACGAGGCACCGCGGGTGAACGCGCCAGCCCGCAGGCCGCCCTGGCAGCACGGGGGTCTCTCCCGAGCAGC
>NW_009953065.1:194383-204483 GCF_000747805.2 Chaetura pelagica
CCTCCCCGGCGGCCTGAGGGGTCGCTGCCGGGAGGAGGGGAAGCGGCGGTGTCACAGGCGGGTGTTGCACGCGGGGTCGGTGTTTACAGCTGGTGGTGGCAGCAGCAGGTTTGTTTGTTCCTCACACCCGTAATGAGGCGTTTCCTTCAGCCCTGATGCTTTGCTGCATGTCTTGTGGGAAACAGCAGGATCAGTTACCCTTTGTGAGTTACACTGGTTGTTGTTCGTTTTTTCCAGATGCTGAAAGGATTGTTGGTTATACATGATTAGTGACATCGTAGAAACTAAACAATGCCAACGGAAAGATCCCATGGATTTGTTTCATTCTGGGCAAGTTGTAAAAATATGTGCCCCGATGGTCCGCTATTCAAAGTAAGTAATTGCTGAGAGAGTGGATATATTAAAGATATCTTAGCTTGACTTTTAAGGTTATGCTGACAGGTTTGAAAGATGCTTAATTGTGCTGGTTTAAGCAGTTCTGCCGTCTGGAGCTACACTTGGGTCAGTTTTCTAACTCCTAAGGCCTGCAGGAAGGCTCTGGGTTTGAGGGACCCTGCAACTTGTGGTTAAAACTAGTTGCAGCCAGTTCACTGTACAGAAGGAGAACAAGGTACAGGCTAGGGGAGCACTGTGCATGCCTAGAAGGAAGGTTCAACTCCAGGGCACTCCAGGACATCCCTTGAAGATGACCAAAGAACCTCTAGAAAACTAAGAACATATGCATAATGGTATGTGAATATGTATGGCTAATTGATGCATAGGTATGTAAACAGAATAACAGAAAGGCAGTGGCTGGAAGGGACCTCTGGAGATCATCTAGTTCAACATCCCTGCTAGAGCAGATTACACAGGGTTTTAATGTCTCCAGGGATGGAGACTCCACAGCCTTCCTGGGCAGCTTGTTCCAGTGCTCTGTTACCTTCAGAGTAAACAAGTATTTTCTTATATTTAGGCAAAACCTCCGATGTACTAGTTTGTGATCATTCCCCTTTGTTCTGCCACTGGATATCACTGAGATGAGTCTGGCCACATCCTCCTGACACCCACCCTTTAAATATGTATAAGCACTTGTGAGACCCTCCCCTTCAGTCTTCTTTTCTCTAAGCTGAACAAACATGAGCTCTGCCTGTTGTGACTTGCAGCATGCACGTTAGGCAGAAGTATTCCCTGTGCATCCAGCATGCTGCAGTAAAGAATGCCTGCCTTCTAAAACTTCAGAACAAGTCTTAAAGGATTTCTTTGCTGGATTTTACAGGATCACTGCTGTGTCAACTACATTTCAGTGCATTTTCTCTGACAAACTTTTATCTTAATTATAAAAACATGGATTATTACCTTTTTCTCCTTTAATTAAGATGGAGATAGGTGTGGGAGATGGTTTATAATGGTACTTGGGCATCCCCATGGTGCTGCATGTCAGAACAGCATTTTAAAATAGGTAATCAGAGAAATGTCCTTACCATTTATCCCTTTTCATCTGTCTGCAGGTTGTCTTTCAGAACCCTGGTTAGGAAATACGGTTGCGATTTGTGTTACACACCAATGATCGTGGCAGCTGATTTTGTGAGATCTGCAAAAGCAAGAGACAGCGAATTCACAACAAACAAAGGTGTTTTTTTTTAAGAAATCATTGCCTTGTCAGAATGTTTTTATGTGTTGATAAACCAAATTGACCAAGTGAATGAAGTCTTGACATCCCTTAAGAGTTTTGGCATACAAGGTCTGATTGATTGTAAAACCGTATTCTAGGTAAGAGTAAACACATTCCAATGATAGAGTGTCAAATGAAATAGTGGAAAAACTTGCCGCCACCAGAAGTCAGAGTCTCCAAACTAATTTAGGTGTGTTGTGGGTTGACCACACATGGCAAGCCAGCAGCTGTGCACCCACACAGTTGCTCACTCATTCCTCCCCCACCTCCACAGTAGCACAGGGAGATACTAGGAAGAGCAAACACGAGGAAAGCTCATGGGTCAAGATAAAGACAGCTTCATAGTGAAGGGAAGAAGGAGGAAAAAAACAGGTGATGTAAAGGCAGTCACTTCCGACCTCAGACCAGCAGACCAATGCCCAGCCAGTCTCTAAGCAACAGCCATCCTGGAATATAATTTCCATGTCCCAACCCACTTTTCTTCTTCCTCTACCACTCAGGCAGGGCAGAGTGAGTAAAAAAAGGAAGTATCGTGCAACAATAGCCAAAATATTGATGCATTATCAACATTGGTTAGCAGCACTGCTGCATAGAGGCTGCTATAAAAACTAACTCCATCCCAGCCAGATGTAGTAAGTTTATTTTCCAAGTAATTCCTGTTTTGTGTTGTGGTTCAGAAACTTGATGCCAGGAAAGTTTTCTGGTTTCTAACAAAAATACAATGATTGCTAAATGGGGAAAAAACAATGGACTAGACATTGAGACAGTGGAATCAAGGATTGATAAAAGAAGCAAGGATTTCAAATTAGCTGGAGTTGAAAGTGAAAGGGGCTATTGATGGATTCCTTGATAATGAGATAATGAGAGGGTGATGAAGAGGCCAGGAAGTTGAAGCATGACTTGGGTTGATGGGGAGAAGCAAGGTACAGAAACAACCAGAACACATACCGAAAGGAGTATAAGGAGTTGTACAGAATCCTGGTAGTAAAGAAGAGAAAAGTTGTATGAAATATGTGGGAAAAGGTGACAATAACGATACAAATCTGCTGGCATGAAGTGGCTGTAATGGAAGAGTGTAACAAGGAACACAAGCATAAGCTGCAACTGGAGGATTGAAGGGGGCTCTGCTAATCCGGTAGTAACATTGGTGTATAGGAGTTTAGGAAGTGTGATGATTTAATCTCTTCAGACCATGGAACTGGTAGTTTCATAAGTGTATATATAATAGCAGGAGAAGTATATTTCATTCTTTTATTACTGGCTGTTTGCTATAGTGCATTGTTAGAGCAGAGCAGTTACAGGAAAAAGTCACATTGGGAAGCACTGGTAAACTCTTATTATTGGAATTCTACTTTAAAAAACCATGAATCATTCTTTATGTGTAAAAAAAATTAGTAAGAACATAACTGAAAATATATGTGGCTCAAAGCTCCATAAAGCCACTAGTTTGCCCACTTTTAATTTAGTTATACTTAAGATCTACAAGTCTTCTGGAATTTAAGTTCCACAGGTCAGATATGTAGCGTATTCTGGGGGGGTGTAGAATATTGTGAGTAGAAGGGAAATTCTCCTTTATACTCTAATTTTGCTGTCTGTTAACAAGTGATATAAAACAAAATGTTCTTGTGTTGTAAACAATGTCTTCTTCCTATACAGCTCTTTTCATCCTGGCCTTAATTTTATAGGCCTTTAAAACATTCTGCCTCAGATAGCTCTGCCAAGATTATAGTGTTTATTTTATTATGTTTTTAACAAGTAATTCCATAACAGGTTGTGAAATTTCACTGTGGTTTTATGTTTAATTTCCTAGCTGGTTTTGGATTTTGTCATCTAACTAATGGAGTAGGTTTGGAGCCTAGAATTGCAATTTCTGTTTTCTTCAGCATTGATATTTCTTTGTTGTGTATTTTTCAAGTATAGGTAGATATTTTTTGTGACTGCTGCTAAAAATTAATATGGCTAGACTCTATTTTTGTTACTTAATGCTCAACCATAAAAGTAGGACCGTGGGTTTATTTCAAAATGCTAGCTGTAACAATATAGTTCCCATCAGCTAGAGCACTGTATTAAATAGATACTGTTTTGAAAATATGCAAGAGATTTTATTTTTTGCTTGCTGGATTTTTAGGTAAGGTCTAGCAGAGTCTCAGCTTGATTGAGAGGCTCCACTACGTCAAAAACTACTTATTTTCCACTAAAATAGAAAAATATTCAGAAGCACTTGTGGTCTTTTCTGTACCAGAAGTTCACTTGCCATGTGCATTTGTTGGATCATCTCTTCCCATCAGTGCTCAGATACCCACTTTGCTCCTAACTGCAGCAATTGTTTATATGGGACATGAGTGCTAAGACTGTTTGAGATATTTTTAGGTGCCTGTAATGTAATGCAGTAGCTGTAAAAGAGGACCAAATGACCATCTGGCTCTCTGCAGGGGCTTAGTAAATCACAAGTAGTTCAGCTGAGGAGCACTGACTCTGGTTTCCCACTTGAGACAAGGCTGCTAAAGCTGCCTCTGCCTGTGTGTTCTCATTCCAGCTCTGCATATTGACATGTGGATAAAAAACAGACATATTGGCACAGAAGAGGAAAAAAGTGGGCCAGGATAAGGGAGGGCAAAGCTTGTGGGTTGTTCAGCACCTTCCTTCTTTGAAGGCAGCTTACAGGTTTGTTCTGTAAGCAAGTTTCCCACCTGGCAAGACAGCCCTGTCAGTACAGCAAAGGGGCTGCATGCAGACAAGAAGGGAAAGACTAGGAGGAGAAGCATGAAGGCAGCTGAAAAATAGAGAATACTTAGTTTCATATATCATCTTTGTGAAAGATAAGCATCTGACCAATTTCAGTCAGTGTCTGTTGAGCCTGCAACCATCTGGGGCACATATGTTTGTCTGTATTACCATCTCTGTTGATAGACACTAGTAACCACTGGTCATCTACCTTTATTTGTGAATACAAATTAGAATCACAAAATAGTTGAGTTTGGAAGGACTTACAGCCAGTTGTCTAGGTCCATGACAACCTTCCAATATAAAAAAAAAATACAAAATTTAGAAAGTCTTTTTACTTTCTAGGTTGTTGCGTTTTTTTAAATCTCTAATTATCTTTTCATTGGAGTAGGTGATCATCCATTGATTGTTCAGTTTGCTGCTAAAGAAGCACAGGTTTTGTGTGATGCTGCCCATATCGTCTGTCCTTTTGCAGATGGAATAGACCTAAACTGTGGCTGTCCTCAGAGGTGAAGTTTTGAAAAAGCTGGGTAAATGTGCTGAAATAATTTGAGAATAAAGAATGTTGATCTTCATTTTTGGAGTAATTTCTGTCTTAACTTAAAAATAGACTTTTAGAAACAGCTTTTTAACCTGTCAGAAATGTCTGTGTGGCCAGACGCTTCTGAATGTTCTGATATGCTGTCACCATGGTGAAACTAGGAAAACCATGTGTATTTGCCAACTTGCCTTTTTTGATTTCTGAGACACTGAGTGCTGGCTCAGAAGTGAAGTGTCCATCCCTTCTCAACAGCTGTTAAATATGCATTACCAAAAAGAACTTGCTGCAAATAATTTAGAGAATGTTTTGAGAAATTATGTGGCAATTTCCAAAATAATGAGGCAAGTCCCTGGTGTCCCAGACTTCTCCAAGTGAAGGATAGTCTCTAAGAGATAATTCTACAGATATTATTCAGGAAGTGCTGAAAATAATTTATTCCATCTTTTATTAGGTTTACAAGTGCAATGAATTAGTGATCTACTTCTCACTAAAATTGATAAAGATTTTATCTTGACAGTGAAACAGTAGTAACGCACAAACGAAGATTCTTGCTAAGTGGTTCAATTTAGAACCATTTAATACATGCTTGTCAGGCAGTCTTTCTAAGTGAAGTCCTCAAAAATAAATGTAGGAAAGCAAAAGATAATATTACAGTGCAAATACTTAATTTGTCTCTTCTAAATAGGTTGTCTTGACTTAAAATTATAGCATTTGAGAAAGCTTTTCTGAAAAGATATGAGACATCAGAACAGATACATTTTTTTCTAAGCTAACTACAGTTCAGCATGCCTAACTGTGAGTTCCTTTTAGGCCAAAAGTGCATGCTTTCATTTGAATACTTTGTTTCTTGTGCATTCTGGTTTCAAGGTAACAAAACTGTGCATTTCATCTGCCCTTATAAAAAAAAAAAAAGTTTACAAAAAATCCTGCTGCTTTTACATGGAATCAAAGGTTATTTTCTGCCAATCAAAATAAAGTGTTTTGCAGTTGAGGGAAAACAGAATATTACGGAAATCGTATCCTTACTTGCACGTCAAAAATCTTCCTTTTCAATCCAAAGTAATTTTCTGTTTAGAAGACGTTTATGATCCATTGCAAGGGGAAGCATAAAACTATTTATTTTATGTATAATTTCAACCGTTGTTGATTAAATGTTAATTTATCTTCCTTGCAAGCCCATTTGGTGGGCAGAAAGTTGAAGGGATTATTAAGTTGTACAATGTTCTAACAGCACAGTGGAGACTGAACCAGGATCTAAAAGCTGGTGTCAAACGGCAAATGAGCCATTGATCTACAGCCCGTACTATCTCTGTTTACTCAGCCACATATTCTAAAGGTCCTAAGGAAACAAACCTATTTATTGACTGAAAATGAGCTGCATTTTTTTTTTTCAAATGTAGAATACAAATGTTCTTTTTCTTTTAAAGGTGGGCAATATCAGAAGGCTATGGTGCCTGCCTAATAAATAAACCAGAGCTTGTTCGAGATATGGTGAGACATGTACGGAATCAGATTGACAACCCTAGATTTTCAGTATCCATTAAAATAAGGTAGGTCTACCTTCAGTGCTGTTTGTGGTTTATAGAAGAATCCTTTTCGGTTTTTTTAAAGAAAAATATTCATGTAATAGTTACATTATACTTCAAAATATGTAATTTTGTTAATATAATATTACATACTATAATAATTTCCTTGCATGTGAAGACTGCTCATATATTTTTACCCAAGATGGTGCAAGAATATCTAGGGCAAGTGTTCTCAAACTTAGCTAGTAGAACCAGCACAGCCTGTGACTGCTTACCCAGATAACACTTGATGCTAGATTTTTTTTGCAATCCAGACGACATGAAAGGAGAAGTTCAAAGGTCTAGGGTTCAGTAAAAGAAAAGCAATACATATCATCGCATGGAATTACTTTGTGAGGTCTTGAAGGCCAGAGCCACAGTCATAGAATCATAGAATCCTAGGGGTTGGAAGGGACCTCGAAAGATCATCTAGTCCAACCCTCCCAGTTACTGTTACAGTTACTGTTGGCTGTAAAGGGAAGGGTAACAGAACTGGGAACTTGTCCCCACAGCTGCAGTAAGGAACACATCCTGCTTCCCATCACTTGCTAAACTTCTGTAAACTCTTCTTTCTATTGCTTTGCACCACTTCATCCACTATGTATCCACACATTCCATGTGGCTTTTGTCTATTTGTTAGTTAAGTTTCAATTCAGTTTGCAATCCTTCAGGACAGGGGAGCTAGTATAAATCAGAATTATTTTTTTTTCCATAAAATAGGCAAAATCATTATTTTTTTTTAGAATCTATTGGGCACACATGCTCAATCTCTGTAAAATTTGTTATGTATATTTCAGAGATGTGATATAATTGGGAACTGCTAAATTAAATAGTGGTTTCAATACATTACATTTTTATATATTTATTTTTAAAAGACCCTCTCTATCTTTCAGCAGTAATATTTTCTTTATTTATACTGTTATACAAATCTGTGGTAACTCCTCCAAAGAGAGGGGTGGGGTAATACAGTTCATGCAACTTCCTATATAATGTTTTCATTCCTTGGAATTTTAGGATCCATGAGGACTTAAAAAGAACAGTTGACCTGTGTCAAAAAGCAGAAGCTACTGGAGTTTCATGGATTACAGTACATGGGAGAAGTGTAGAAGAAAGACATCAGCCTGTACATTATGATGCAATTAAAATAATTAAACAAAGCATGTCTATACCTGTTGTGGCTAATGGAGACATTAAAACTTTGAAAGATGCTGAAAATGTTCATCTCTTGACAGGAGCAGATGGTAAGATTAAACATACTATGTTTTCTAAGTAAACTTAAAATCAGATTTCAAAGTATTGATTTTGGCTGTAAGTAGGACATGATTTGAGTACTTTTCATTTTTTGAGGAGACAAATGAAAGAATGTTTTAGATTCCTTATAAACTCATAAACAAAATCATTTGTAATCAACATAGAGCACTGTTATTCAAAACCACAAATAATTATTTCCAAGGCAAATTACAAGAGCTCTTTCCTTAATCAGGCTATCTCATCACTCAGTAGTGGAGTTCAGGGGGACCTTCAGACATGTGATTCATTCAGTCTCTTTATGGAGCTGATCACCTTCTAAAGAACTGCAAACTTGGAAATCTGTACTTCCTGCACATGGGAGCAGATATCTTACAGTAAGAATATGGCAGAAAAAGGAGAGCCAGATACTTAACTGTTAGATAGTTAGCTTCAAAGACATCTTGTCTTACACTTCACTTGTAAAATTTTGGAGTAAAGGATTCCCTTCAGTTATTTAGTCACAATATATTCCTAGATTCCTACTACTTACTATCTGTGGTTTCAAGATAATATGGAAACCCAGTCTATGTTTTGAAGAGGTGTCTGTAACTACACTCTTTGGATCTTACATCTGAAGAATTAACAGGACAGAGAACACTAGCTAGTGTCACAGGAGAAAGTTCATGTGGCAGGTTTCTTCTGACACTCTTGATATTTAATGACAACAACAAAAACTAATTGAACCAAACTACCATGCTGCTACAGTGACTCTCCCCCCAAATAAAAAGCAGGAAGGAAATATGTCACAGAAAGGAATATTCTCATAGCTTAGCTGACCACCTTCAATAGTAAAAATGTAAAGCATCAGAATTTTTTCTGTCATATACAATTATGAAAGGAATTTGTCATATTTGTTCATCCTGTTTTTTAAGAAGAGAGTGAGTGGAATAGATTATATGTTGACAGTGCAGGAAAATAGAATTGCAAAAAAATTACAAATTATTTGCAAAAAAATTACAATAGAACTTGCATGGGTTTATCTAATAATTTGGGATTATAGTTGCAAATATATTGTCTTGTTCAGAAAGATACTGCAAACCAAGAGCCCTGAGATTGATATAACTGAGACATTGATGTCTTGCTGGAAGAAGGATTATGGATCAGTGCATCAGCTGAGTTGCACTAACAATTGCTTAACTTACCATATTACTGGTACCCATGTGTCTTTCCATCATAATTTTATGTTAAAAAGACAGGCTTGTATATGTATAGAAAATAAAATTCTATTGAATTGCAGTTTGAAAAGTAGGGAAGAAAGGCTTCTGTGCCCTGTGTTTTGTTTCAAATTTCTGGAAGGATGAGTCACCAAGTGGAATGTGTTGAAAGGTGGTGTAGGTACTCTGAGGTTTGGATTTTTTAATGGATTTCTCTGGTAAAAATACTCATCTCTATTCTATTACTTGTGTGTAAGCTTTGGGTGGGTGTCCTAAGGGGTGCTATACAAAATCTTCAGGAAGATTTAATGTAGAATTTAAACTGTCATGTAACTTACTGCTTTAATTTCCAATTTGAAGGTATAATGGTGGCTAGAGGACTCTTAGCAAATCCAGCAATGTTTGCAGGATATGAAGAGACACCTTTGAAGTGCATTCAGGACTGGGTTGACATTGCTCTTGAGCATGGAACTCCATTTACTTGTTTTCATCATCACTTAATGTACATGATGGAACGGATAACTTCAAAACAAGAGAAGAAAGTTTTTAATGTTTTATCAAGTACTTCAGCAGTATTAGATTATCTGAATTACCATTATGGTGTGTGATGACTAAGCATTTCAGTTCTGTGTAAACTTGTATTTTGCAATTGTTGATACATTATTGAAGTTTTAATTGGATTTTTACTTAGTCACATTCACATATTGCAGAAGTATTTTCAACACAGTCTAACTTTATGATCAGAGTGGTACTTTATATTTTTGTATCAGCATTTTTCACTCCAGAAAATATTCCAAATTCCACAAATGTGGAATTCTGTTTACAGTGCACTGCTACATAGAGGTTTGACCATTTTAAGACTCCAGCAATTTATTTTTTCACTGGACAGTTGCTCACGGTAATATGTCTACAAGACTAGGGTTTTTCTTATGTGAAACCTCCTAAAATCGAGACTACTAATAAATAATACCAAAAATTTCAGACCAAAAGAATACAAAGGGAGCAATTACAGAATTCTTTCTTTAACTGATATAAGCTGTACTTTTCAATTTGAGTAGTTTCTAAGCTTAAAGACTGTGAGGCCTTGAAGCCCAGCATTGTATCCTTTTTTAAATAAGGTGTTCTTTTTGCAGACTATAACTTTCTAAACCCAGTTAAAACATGAAAAAATTCCA
>NW_009953065.1:204525-208806 GCF_000747805.2 Chaetura pelagica
AAATAATAAAATTTAAAAATAGTTTAAGTACAAACAGCTGAATTTAAACTATAGGACTTGAAAGTTCTAACTAAATTCAGTGTTGTTTATCTACTGTATAATAATTATATAAAATACTAAATCCCTGTCATCTGCCAAAACAGAACTTTGTAGGTCAGATCAAAGCTTACAGATTCTCTCAGCAGGGCTCTTGCAGTCCTTTCTGCCTGCTGGCATGCTGCTTTTGAAAGCATGGCAGCCACTTGGCTTTGAATCTTTGTATAGGAGGGAAATAGTGAATACTGGAACAAGATAATAGCATTACACACCAGCTGCATTTGTTCTGCAAGGGAAATTTCACGAATCTGTGCAGTACAATTATTTGTAATCAAATAATTTGTTTTCTTTATATGTTTACATAGAAATACATACTAGAAATTGCTTAGTTTTCTGACTCTGATACTTCTATGAATATACAAATGAATAGTGCTAAATTTTCTAAATAAATTACTTGGTTTTGTATCCAATTGTGTTTTTTTAATCGCACTATAAACTGTGACCACCTGGGGAAGGGAAGGTGAGTTTTGATGCTACTTTCCAAACCTTTTAATTGTTTACATGTCTAAATTCTCACAAATATTTTAATACAACAGCATAAAAGACTTGATCATTTTTCATAGCAAATGTCTTCTTTAGGCATACAAACAAAAGTTTGAAAGGCATGGCCTGAGTCATCAAGTCTAGTTCACTATTTAAGATGGAGAAGTTATGCAACTCTTCTGATAGGGTCACCTTGCTTATGTGTTAACAAATGGAAAATGACAGACATGCTTTGCTATCCTTAGCTAATTGAAATGATTTCTGCAACCCTTTTTGGTGTTAGGTTCTCCATTCCTTCAGACAACTATTTTAACTCTTCTGGATTCTAACATTTTCTTAATATTGGATGAGCAGTTATGTGTAGCACTCCAGGTAAAACCCCAGCAATGTCTTCTGCAGCTAATAATTTTCTTTCTAATGCCCCACTTTTCCTCAGTTCATTACCTAATTTATGAGCTCCTAGTTTAGCAGCAGAAGTTCTTATTTCCCAATTGCATGACATTGTATTTTGTACTGCTGAATTTCCAGTCTCAAGTTCATCCAGTTATAGTGCAATACTCTGTTCTCTTCAATTCTGAAAATATTAAAAATGTACAACTGAATTGTAGAAGAAAGGGATTCTTAAAAGTATTAACCAAGCCCTGTGTTAGAATTCTCTTAAGGTTTTTATGATTTGGCAAACAACTATTATTTGCTATGGACTGTCCCATTAGCCACAAGGAAAATAGGAAAAAAGTTAATTTATTGTAATCAAATAACAAATGCAAGGCACTTTTTTTTTGTTTGGGTTTTTTTTTGTTTGCATTTGTTTTTTTAATACTGAGGAAACTGAATTTTAGAGGATTTGAAATTCCTTGACCTATTTAGGAACTGAATACTTGGTGATTTTAAGAGCAGCAGTTGTGCCTGTGTGAGATCAATCATAGAGATTTCTGCCTGAAGTACATGACCTAGGTTGCTGTTAATCGCCTGTAATTAAGGAGTGCCTCATCTGGCCAATAATGCATCATGAAAATAATCAGAAAGTGATCATCCCTTTTGTGGGGTGAGGTGAATTGCACACCCTCCCTTGTGAATTTTGTGTGCATCTAAATACATTTCACTGTGTTAACATAGAACAAACTAAAATTTGAGTCTTAGAGCCATATTCTGAGCTGCCATACTGTTCAAATACACAAAAATGGCTGATGACGGGAGTTAGTTATTTGTCTTCCAGTGTTGTTTTAGGATCTGGTCATATTTCTCACCATAAGCCATTTGAATATGGGAAAATTCTCATTCCAGTTTAAAGCTACTAGAAATATTAGCTCCCTGTATACGTTAGTTGTAAGATCACCAGCTCCTGTCTTCCTATTTTCTAATTTTCAAATGTTTAAAAGTTACTCTGCAAGTAACATGATACAAAGCTTTGTGTTCTATTTTAGATCCTTTGCCTCCTGTAACTGATCCAGCTCTCTGTTAAGCCACCCTGCACAACAGTGCCATATTTTTGTATCTGTGTTTTCTTGCAACTTCAACCTTGATGCAGTAACCCCAGCTCCCTCATGCCGCCTGCGTATTTCCTGCTGTTGTTTCTTAAGTCTCCTCTCTGGGGTTGAGGATTGGGTAAATGCAGCGTGTGGTAATGACACAGCTGTCATACAAGCCAAATGAGAAGGGAAGTTTGAACTTTGCCTTTCTTTCAGCAGAGAATTAGTCTGTCCTCTAACCAGTTTCTAATATAATGGCATTTCATATTTCTACTTTTGAATACTTTGCAACATTACTAGTGGGAGAGGGAGGTATTTATTTTAACTGTAATGTTTTAACATTGGTGAGGGTTTTTGTAAAGCAGCCAGCCATTTTTATATATATATAGTATCATATTTATCACACTGTGGCCCACGGTAAGACAGGCAGTCTTAGATGAACAATCCAGACTTCCACAACTTCAGTTAGAATGCCTTCCAGGGACAGTAGCATGCACTGAGCAAGAGAAAGGAGGTCTCACAGACATTTGCAGGAGGCTTCTCTGTGTCCCTCAGCTCACAATCCAGGTTGGTGGGGAACACACAGCAACTGCAGTTGAAGTGCACAGCAGATACTGCAGAGTCTTCCTGAGATCTTACAAGGCGCCTGACGTGAAAAAGCAGGCTTAGAGGCTGTGGCAGCAGGGATGTAGTCCGATCAGTGTGAGGCTGGGAGAGCAGCTTACAGTGCTGCTAAGAGGTGGGTAAGCAGCTCAGAAACGGAAGCTGCTCTGGAATTAAGGGAAAGTCTTTAATAACATTTAAACGGCTTCAGTAAACTCAGGTTATGTTTTGTCTGTGCTTCTGATTAAATAATTTCATGAAAACATGTTAGAAACACTTACTAAAAACCCAGGCTGTTTCCACTGTGTAGATTCGGTTTAAATGGCTGTATTGTTTTCCGATATTTGTTATGCAAAAACAATTACTTGGGATGTAACCTTTCATCCAGACATTGCTTGGCAGCAGGTAGGAAAATGTTAACATACTGGCTCCATCCCCAGGCCACAGACCTGGGAAATTTCAAGTGTAAACAATTTGAGATTGTGAGCAGCAGCAAACAACTTTGCTGAAAACTGCTTATGCAAGAACTTCCTACCCCATTTAAGTTCCAATGGATTAGAGTAACAAAGAACTACTATTCACAGCATTTAATGTGTCTTATTTTTGATGGAAATCAATTGGGACAGAATTTCCAGAAGCAGGTAGCTATGTCAAGAGAGTTGGTGATACATAGCTAAACAAGGTAACCTCTTCCACCAGCAGCACCTCAGGATCTGTGTAGGGCTGCACTCAAGCCAGGAAGGGGCTGAGTGGGCCCGGGCCTGAGTGAACTGAACAGGGTGTGAAATACTGGATATGATGTGAAATTGCGGGACATGATGTGCAACAGTGCAAGAAACTGGCAAGTGCTGGGGTGGATGGCTGGATCTCAGCAGTGGTTAGGGGGGAGTAATGAAAAACACCACAGATAACTGGTGAATAGTTTTGAGGGTCTGTTCAGAACTAGGAATTTGCAGGGCCAAAAGCACCTAGTAACCATATTTATGCAGTAAAATCCAGCAAAGAAACCCTCTAAGCCTTGAAGTTTCACAAAGCAGGCATTTATTGCGGCGTGCTGAATGCACAGGGGTTGCTTATGCCTGGTGTGCACGCCACAAGTCACAACAGGCTGAGCTTATATTACTTAGTTACATACATAGGCTATTCATATTCATATTGCACATGCGCTCTTCGTTTTCTAGAGACTTCTACAAGGTTCTTTGGTCATCTTCAAGGGATGTCCTGGAGTGTCCTGGAGTGCCCTGGAGTTGAACCTTCCTTCTGGCATGCACAGTGCTCCCCTGCTCCCCTAGCCTGTACCTTGTTCTCCTTCTGTACAGTGAACTGGCTGCAACTAGTTTTAACCACAAGTTGCAGGGTCCCTCAAACCCAGAGCCTTCCTGCAGGCCTTAGGAGTTAGAAAACTGACCCAAGTGTAGCTCCAGACGGCAGAACTGCTTAAACCAGCACAATTAAGCATCTTTCAAACCTGTCAGCATAACCTTAAAAGTCAAGCTATCTTTAATATATCCACTCAAGCAAGATCCCGCAGCAAAGTGCTTACAACCGTTCCCCCGGTGTGAAAAAGACGCTAAATTCAGCGTTTCCCATCCCTTCACTTCCCAAGGGAGCTGTGGCTCCTCGGGAAGGT
>NW_009953065.1:209778-238286 GCF_000747805.2 Chaetura pelagica
AGTTGCCAGAGCCCTCAGCCTCTGTAAGGAGCTTTGCGTTTGCTGAGCACACCCTGCTGATTCATCCCAGCGGCAGTTCGGGTTCCCAGGAGCAGCCCCGCTCCTTCGCTTCCCAGTCTTGTCGCGGGGGTGCCCGGTGTTCCCAGCGGGCAGGGCTGCATCCCGCTCCCGGCCAGGGCTGAGGGCGGTGCGGCCTCCCCGGGAGCTGCTGCTCGGGCTTGGCAGGAGCAGGTTTGCAGCGTTTTGGTGTGCGTTAAGCACTGCGGGTGCTCAGCAGATCAGAGATGTCTGGTATTCAAAGCTAACTGTGTCCACCGTGTGTAAGGGCTGCTAAGAGATTTGTAATGATTTGGTTTAGTAAATGCAAACTTCAGCTTGATGCAAAAGGTTCAGGACCATTGAAATAAAGGCCTCTATAAACTTAAATGCAGGTTAACAAGATAGTAACGCTTCTGGAACACAACATATTAAGAAAAATAATTCATCTTTGTAAAATGCCCTTAGTAAGGAAAATAAATGTGTTAATTACTCTTACCATATGCAAAGACCTGGCTTGCAACCTTATCGTATGGTTCTTTCCTTTAGCTTCTCAAATAAGAAATAAAGAAAGCTAACTTCTCTACAAGAAGCAAGAGAAACAGGTTTATGATTTATTTCCAGAATATGAGTAATTCTAAAAAAAACCAACCCTCTGTCCCCCAAAAAACCCTAAGCAGGATAAAACCTTAAAGCTTTAAAAAAAAAAAAAAAAAGAAAAAGCCATTGTCTCAGTGTTATGTACAAACTGTTAGTGTTTGTTTCCTGCATCTTTAGATACATGTATTTTTAATTTATTTATTTTTAATATCTTTAGATACGGAATTAAGAATGCAGCTTTTGCTGCAGTGTGTTAAGGAGCAAATGCTAAAACAAAACCCTCCAGTGTGGAGAGTCTGAACTTAGCTACATAAACCTGTGAAAGGGTCTTCAAAATGGTTGGATCATCCACAGCCAGTATGGATGATGGTCATGTTTCCTCAACTTCAGAAGTTAAAACTGTGCTAAAACCTAGTTTGATTTCTTTTTACAAACTGTCTTGTGAGGAGTTCTGCATTTTAACATAGATGATTGAGTTCTCATATTTTCTGTTGTTTTCCAATCAAAAGTGCAATTGTTTGTAAGAAGGGAAAAGTATTGTGGGAGGTGTAATACTCAGATTATTTACGTGGGGAAGCCAGCTGCAGGAATTTCTGCAGGCTGATGACACGTGCGCAGTACATTGCAAGTATTGAAATAGGTTTCACTTATGACATAGATAAGGCTTGAATCCCGTCTTTGTGGCTGAAAAGCAAATTCATGAACTGCAGTGTTACCAGCATTTATTAAAACATTAATCACAGTGCTTTTAGTAAAACACAAACGGTAGATTTTTGCACTTGTTTGTAGCATTCAGCTATTCCTTTGAACACTGGTTTCTGAAAGAGTGAAGTAGCTTTGTCCCTTATGTGACATGTTCAGTTATCTTGTTAACAAAACTGTCACAGGAATGTTGTGGGGTTAGAGACTAGATTTGGCTGCTGTGACAGTAGCAGAGGGCAGCAGTTCTGCCTTGCACGTTTTGGTGGCCTGGGAGCTGATTCTGGCAGCAGAGAAGCGTTCCTTGTTACACAGGCAGACAGGAAGCTGCTCTTTAAAGTTTCAATTTACTGGCTTGTCCATCCTCAAACAGATGGTTTGCCTTTTTTGTGCTTGTACACTTTTTTGGGTAATGAACTTCTTTTTGAATTTGCTAACAAGCTTTTAAGTTCCAGGGGAATAATTGAATCAACAACATAAAAATGCAGGTATGCAGAAAGACAGAACTGTACTGCCAAGCATGGCACATCTGAAGTGGTGGCCAGTATTACAATTTGAAGGATTATATTTATGTGACTTCTGTCACCAAAAGGAAATGCAGCATTCATAAATCTGAATGCCCATATTTGTTGAAAATGTAACACAGGAAGACTTTGCAGTAAAAAGATCTTATTTTTAGCCTGAATATAACTTGGCAGCATAGATGGTCTAAGGTCATACCTCAGAGAATCACTTATTGAGTGGATATCAATGTGAAACTTGGAGAACTGCATGTTTAAAGAGTTGGCTTAATTTTAGTTGTAGTTTGGTTTAATCAAGGAGTTTTGGTTGATACAGACTATGACTGTCTGCTATAAGGAATTCAAGTTAGACTAAAAGATATAAATTAAGTTTGTGTACATACCATGCTAAAATATTTTCATTTTTGCTGGTACAGAACTTGAAGGAACCACTGGGGGTAATCCTACCACCTAATTTAAATTAGGCTCATAGTAGGTTGGAAGCTGCTTTGTTAAAGGACAAATTGTGACCATCTCTGCAAAATGTCAGTACTCTTTAGAAAAGCTAGATATTTCACCTGATACAATCAATGCCTGTGTTACATCCCTAATGGCATAACTAGGGATTACTTAATTTTTGCAGTAGCGCTGATTCTAACCTGCAGTGAAGGACAAGTAGCTGCTCTGCTGTTGTCTCATGTGGGTTTCAGTTCATTTGAGCTTATCAGATGTTCATTTGTGCTGCACATGTGAATTCTTGCAAAAGCCCTCTATGCAGTAACAATCACCACTGGGCCTCTGAAGTTGCTTCCTTAGCCAACAAATTAATGCTCCTGAAAGAGGTTTCAACACCTGACAAAATATAAATATAAGACTTGTTCTTTTGTTGTCATTTGCAAGTTAGAACATAAGAACAATCCTTGTACTTTACAATTATGCAAACTCATCAATGTAAAAGGTAAGCCTTGAGATGATCTTTATTTGTGGAGGGATTTTATTTTATTTGGCAACAAGGAGTATAACTGGATAGAAATAAAAATTATTAAATGGTTTTAATAGTATTTACTTGAGTTTATTGTAGTCAGGATCAAACACAAAGTAATGCCAGTCAAAGTTCAAGCTAAAATAAAACAGATCTGGAGAGTACCTGCTATCATGCAAGAAGTTTTCAAGTTGAACCAACTGTCTTTGCCTGTATTGACAAGAAACAAAGAAGAGACAAGCAAGTTGAATTTTTTGAAAAGTTATGTATACCTAAATTATATTGCAGTTAAAGCAGTTGTTTAGAGACCTTACGTAAGCCTCTCATGAATAGCAAGGCTCTCTTCTCTGAGGTTACTATGCTTTTTTTTGTGTTTAATTGTTTTTTAGTAACACAATGCTATATTACAGATGGCAGAAGATTTTTACGATTTCTCTATGGAGCAAAATGGCAGTTTTTTGGAACAAGATATTCCTTACAATAATAGTTTTACTGATCGTCTTGTTTCTTGGTAAGTGTTAAGTAAGAAGTTCTGCAGTATAATGGGAAAGGGCCTATACTGCATCTGTATTGGGAATCCAAATGCAACAGCAGTATAGCAGTGAATGAGGAGGGAAAATGGAGCTTGGTCGAGGCTGCTGCTTGCTTTCACTTTCTCACACGAGTAATTGAACTTGAAACGTTTGACACCAGAATTTGGCTGAGCTGCTCAATATGCAGTAGATGGCACTCTTTCTCTAGCTTGTTGTTGAAATAGAAGACCAGAAGAATATATCAAAGCACTGGGCTATTTGATTACTTTTGCTCAGCACAGATACAAAACAACTGTTGGCTAAATTTGTTCTGAGTAGTTCATAAGGTCTATCAAGTAGGAGTAAAAGTTTAATGAAACTGGAGCTTGAATGAAGACCATGTGCCTGAATTAATTTAATGTCTGTCCTGACTTCTCTTTGTGGTAAGTATCTCCCGTATTTTATGGATGGAAATAGTTCCCCGGTTTCAGTGCTAGAAGTAGTTTTCTTGCACGGATAGAAGTGTTTCAAGTGCCTTACATGGAAAATGTGACTTAATTTCAAGTTACTTAAAATAAAAATAAAAAAGATGTGGTTTTATTGTCTGCTGAGAGAATCATACAGGTGTACTACATACGTAAAAAAGTCAGACTAGAGAGTAGTACTATATTCCTAATAGTAAAAAAAGTATTGGAAATGCTGATAAACCTTTTTATTTTAGATGATCTTTTGTAGTACATCCTTTGGTAAATTACTGAAGATTGAGAACCAATGGTTTTAATTTACTGTCCTTGAAAATCCATTGAAAACTTTGATCAAAGTTTGCTTTTGAGTTGGTGATGATTATTAATGTTGTGGAATGATAAATTTGGGCTCAGGTAAAGTAGTAGGGTGATGCTTGCCCTGTAGCATTAGATTATAGGTTACTACAAGACTAGAATCTTCCCATAGTACAAGGATAGGGACTTTTTTTATTGTCTTAGTTTTTATTGCATTGGTTGAGTTCCACATCAAATACTTTAATTTTTTTTTTCCGTCTCTAAATAAGAGACAGACATAAGTGATGTTATTCTTGTGCTTTTCTTTGGAGTTGATTTTGTCTGTGTAGAGAAATACAACAGCAATATAATAACATAGGGCCAAAATATTCTGCAACATCTGATGTGTTGAAATGTGTATTTTTATTGAGATGTAGGATATCTTATTTGATCTGTTGACCATAATGATGGTCAATGGTATGATGACCTTAAGGTTACCGATTGTAATATGAACTCTTAACTGCATTAGCTTTTGGTTTTATGTAGACATAAGTCCTACTGAATTATTTTGTCCTTTGAAGTGTTGGCCCTTCTATAGCACTATGAGGAGTATGTGGTGGATGAAAGGGAGAGGAAAAAAAGCTGAGCTGTAGCTTACCACTTCTGTTTGTGTTCAACACTGTATTACTACAGTATTCCTATTTTGATGGATGTTACAGAAATATTTGTCTCCCTGAGACAAACATAAAATAGACACTTCTGTCATTAGTAAAATACATGCTTATCTAACAAATTCCATATGAGGAAAATACTTCAGAAGGCATCTCTTCTTTTTTTTTTTCTTCTCATACTGTTTTCTCACTGCTTGTCTGTGGGCTGGATTCTAACTCAGTTATCAGCAGTGACATTTTGACACTGTCTGTAAGGTCTCTGGTAACATTTGTAAAATGTGTTGCTTTGACCTCATTCCTGGTGGTTGTGTGCAAGTGTTGGAAGTGACTGTTCAAGCATGTTTTGGGCAATGGTTTTGCTGTCTCTGGAAATGTCTTATACTGCTTCAGTGATCTATCTAGAGCTATCTTTAAAATGTGTGGGTAACATAAATCATGTTCTATTCTTATTAGTTGTGCAGAAAGTCCAAATACATGTTCCTAGTACTATGTCAAGTTTATCATACCTGCATACCCACAGATGTGAATAAGAACAAACTGGGGTTTTTTTGCAGATGCTTGCAGAGAAGTCAGGAAGTACTCGTCTGTTAATGTGAATGAGAAAGCTGCAAATGTCAATACCAATGCCTTTGATCATATTCAGATGAAACTCTTCCGATCGCAAAGAAACCTCTATCTCTCAGGTTTTTGCTTATTTCTTTGGCTGTAAGTATAACATTTTTCTAATTTCTAAGTAGTGTGTCTCTTACAGGAACTATTGCACCAAGTCCTATTTTAAGAGATTAAAGAATTAAGTGTGAACAGATTGGCTATGAGGCAAGTAGGGTCAGGGAAAATAATATCTTACAAATGTTTGAAGATGGGAAGGATATTAGCAACACATGGAAAGAAACATTTTGAATGCTTGAGAGAACATGTATTTTGCAGAAGTTTCTTCAGGGAATACTCATTTCCTTCCTTAAACTTAGGCCCTGTGGTGTGTTCGTTTTGAACAAAGAAAACCAGAATTAAAAAAAGCCTCAGAAACTAAAGTACTGTTAAAATAATCTTAACACGTTGCAATAAGGTATTCTTGCATCCTGCTGTTTTAAGAAGCAAAGCTTGAGACTGACTTGAACCAGTTCATTTAAAGCTCAAAGTTAGGAAATGTAGATTATGTTCTGGCTTTCAAGGGGAGTTTCAGATATTATTTCAGGTCAAGCACTTTGTGAAAACTGACTTACTATGTGTCATGGTTTAACCCCAGCAGGCAGCTAAGCCCCACGCAGCTGTTCACTCATACCTGGTCAGATAGGGGAGAGAATCAGAAAAATAAAAGTGAGAAAACTTGTGGGTTGACCTAAAGAGAGTTTAATAAAGTAAAGCAAAAGCTGTGCATGCAAGCAAAGCAAAATAAGGAATTCATTCCAACTTATCATCAACAGGCAGGCTTTCAGCCGTCTCCCAAGAAAGCAGCACTCCCATCACACTTAACAGTTCCTTGGGAAGACAAATGCCATCACTCTGAATGTTGTCTCCCTCCTTCTTCTTCTCCCAGCTTTGCATGCTGAGCATGACATCATATAATATGGAATATCTCTGGTCAGTTAGGGTCAGCTGTCCCAGCTGTGTCCCCTCTCAGCTTCTTGTGGACTCTCAACCTACTCGCTGGTGGGGTAGTGTGAGAAGCAGAAAAGGCCTTGACTCTGTAAGCACTGCTCAGCAATAAGGAGGCACCTCAGCATTATCAATATTTTTTCCAGCACAAATCCAAAACATAGCCCCATGCTACCTACTGTGAAGAAAATTAACTGTATACCAGCCAAAGCCAGCAGATATGATATTGTGGTCTTAATTGCATTATTCCTTTCCGGATGTTTAAATACAGCTGATAAAACAGGGTAACAGAAAGGACAGTTCTGTACTGCCCAGCAGTAGCAGTCAAGACTACCTGTGAATCTTTACAGTAGCCACAACAATCTGCAGATCATCTTAGTTGGACAAGAAGCACATGAACAGACATGTTGGTCAGATGGTTTTCTGTTTGTACATTTTTATGGTGACAATGGGTGAAGAATGTTGGTCCTCTTCTGAATCCTTCAGTGAGCTACATGACATTGCCTGGATATGCAAGAGAAGCACAAAACAAGGAAGTGCCAGGCGTCAGACACCTCAGATAAACTTCTTCCTCTTGAAGTGATAAGTGGCCATTTTAGCTGATCATTGAGAGGCATTGTACATAAAAAAAGTGTAAAGGAAAAAATTGTAGAAAACTTGACCAGGAAATTTTTTTAAAAAACGAAGGTGGCTGTAGCCTTGCACAATAGTGCTAGGAATGCATCCTGTTCTTTGTCTTCCTTCAGAAAGGTTAAGTAAATAGGCACAAATACGTTTGTGATCTCTGCTCCAAGAGAGGAATAGCTGGATTGTGTCCTACACTAGAGTTGGAAGCTGGTCCCCCAGGATCCCACTCCCACTCAGCTTTCAAGGAAGAAAACTTGTCAGGTGGCCCTAATAGATTTTATTGTGGATAAAAGTTCAACTCTGGAAGAGGTTTTTTTGGGGGCTACTGGCCTTTCACCAAGATTTAGAAGAAATAAATGCTTTTAGTGGCTAGATCAAAGGACTTTTCTTAGTAGAGCTATTTTTTTTTATCCATTAAACAGGTATAATGTCTGTCAGAAAAGGAGGAAAAGGTGTTCTTTGGGTTGCCTTATCCTACCTTGCTGCTGCCATCACCCAACCAAGTTAAGACATCATGTAGGTGTGAATGGGTACTCAAATGCCCCTAGTTCATTCTTTGGGTTAGTTTTCATTCATTTTAGCACATCAACCAATAGGATAATTCCAGAAGAATAGTAGATGGAAATTCCCAAGATGGAGGAGGTTGGCAGCATGTCACTTCTGGCAACACAACAAAAGCTTTTCTCTGTCTGTGGTTCAGCAATTGTGGAACTCTGGATACAGGTGCGGAAAATGACCTAACAGTGGGGGTGTTGGAGTCAGCAGAGCCTTCATTCGCCAACTGTCTGCATGGAAAAGAGGAGGGTCATAGTTACCAGAGGCTGTCCCGTAGGCAGGAGAGAGGCACCCACCTGCTAATCTGACTTGATGTCTTGGGAGGTGTGGAAAGCCAAGGCTTGTCTGGTCCCCTGGTACCCCATACTGCACTGGAGAGGGGTGAGAAGGGCTGAAAACAAAAGGAAAGCTGAAGAAACCGTGGCCCCAGTGCTCAGTGGAGCAGGAGACCAAATTACTTGGAAAAGAATTAGACATTGAGTGTCTTATGACCCACCTTATCTTACAGTGTTTCTTACTGGTAAGGTCTGCTGTTTGGCCTCCCAATTCTCTTGAGTCTTCTAGGAGAGTCAACAGGGAATGTAACATTAACCACAGTAAAGGAAGATGCAGCTAAGGAGTACTTAAAACAGATTGTGCAAATATAAGTACAGGACATCTTAGGATGGGTTGCATCCTTGCATGCAGAGGGAGCTGGCCAATGTCATTGCAAGACCATGCTGTCATCTTTGAAAGATCATGGTGATCAGGGTAGGATCCTGGATCCAGGCAAACATTGCACCTGTCTTGAAGAGGACAAAAAACAGGATGTAGGGAACCAGAGACTAATCAGCCTCACCTTCCTGAAAAGGTTGTGGAACAAATCTTACTCAAAGCCATTTCCAGGGACATGGAGGATACAATGGCTTGGATTAGTCAGCTCAGATCTACAGAGAGGACATGATGCCTGATCATCCCTGTTGCCTTCTGCAATGAGAACACTGGCTGTGTGGGTAACAGGCAGAGCAGTGAATGTTGTGAGCCTTTAGCAAGGCCTTCTACATAGTCTCTTGTAACATCCCAGTAGACTAGCTGTGAAGAGGTATGGGCTGGAGAACTGGAGGAACAAGCAGTTGGAAAATACCCTCGGCTTTTGGGGTCAAAGGCTGATAGTAATGTAAATTCCAGCTGATGCCCCTTAGGGATTGGTCCTGGGCTCAATACTGTTCAATGTCCTTATTAACAGCCTGGATGATGGAATTGAATATGCTCTCAGCAAGATTGCAGATGGTACCAAATCAGAGTGATTTCTATCTTGGAGGTTACTATTCAGAGAGAGCTAGGCAGGCTGGAGAAATGTGCTGCCAGAAATCTCATGAAATTCAACAAAGGCAAATACAAAGTGCAGCATCTTACAGGAAGACCACAACCAACCTCCAGACTTGGGGCGGGCTGACTGAATAGAAAGCAGTTTGCAGAAAAGGATGTGGGGATCCTGGTAGACAGCCAGCCATGCAGTGAGCTGTGATAGCAAGATGTAACTGCAGGACTGGTTCCAGTTTTGACTCCCCAAAATGCTGGACTACTACAACAGGGTACCAAGAAGGTTGGGGGCTGAAACACGTGGCCTGTGAGGAGAGGATGAGGGCTTGGCTTCAACCAGAAAAAGAGTCACTGAAGGGGAGATCCTGTTGCTTTCTATAACTGTCTAGTGGTAGGATGTTGAGAAGATGGAGCCAGCTCTTCTCAGTGGTCGACAGAGGAATGACAAGAGGCAAGAGGCCAGGTACCTAGGAAGCTTGGTCTTGTGTATAGTTTTTCTACTATAAAGTGTGATCAAACACTGAAAGAAGCACCCTGAAATATGGTGGAATCTCCGTTGTTGGAGATGGTAGGAACTCAACTGGACAAGCCTCTGCACAATCTGCTCTACCTGTCCCTGCTTTGTGCAGGAGCTTGGACAGGAAGACCTCTGGAAGCTCCTTTCAACCTACATGATTCTGTGATTCTGTTTTAATGATGATGTTTTGCTGACTGCTCTGCCTATCAATTAATTAGTAAAACAAGGTAACCCTTGGAAAAGCAGTGATATGAGACTTAACTTTTTCATTAAACCCCAAAAAAGTTAGAAGATGAGCTTTCAATGAAAAATCAGAGAGGAGGACTTACCTTGAAAGCCAAAAGGTCTACTAATATGTTTTCAGTTATGAAAAATACAGTTACTTGGATTTTTGAAATTTCTTTTGAAAAGCAGCTGCATACTTATATCAGAGGAATTTATTTAATAGAGTGTTGCTTTGGCCTTTCCTTAATTCAGCAACATACTACTCTGAAAGACTCCAACACGAATAATGAAAGTAGTGATGCAAAGAAGCAATCCTGAGATGAAGTTAAGGGAGGTATTTGCAAAGCTTAGATTTGAGGTGCTAAATGTGTACTGATATTTATGCATATTGTGATTTATACTGTATTGATAGAGTACTTTCAAGATTAATATGCTCACTTTGCTAATTTCAATCTTGCAAATAAGTTGTAGTGGGTTATTGGTTGTTTTTATTTTGCATAGTACTCATTACCATAAGATGTTTCTTGAGTCTTGTATTCAGAGACCTATCCTGTTTAAAACACAAGGTCATGTAAGACTTTCAGCTTGTAAGCAAATAAATCTCTGACCCCTTAATGGCCTTGGGTTTTTGGTAGGAGGGAGGTTCTGCATCGGGTTAAAATCTGATTTCTGATGGATGAAAATCTTTCCAGTCTCTTATTTTACTATTTGTCAGTGATGAGCTTGTATGTTTCCCTTCAGGTGTTTAAACAGTCCTGTTGTGATTTTATTTTCACATATAATATATGTAGAGAAAAGAGAATGTTTTGGTTGGGGTTTTTTAATGGTTTTGTGGGTTTTGTAGTGTTTGGGATTTTTTTGTTTGGTTTGGTTTTTTTTCTGAGAATTACTGTGCTGTTCACTGTGTTTCTTCACCAGTGTATTGAGACGTACTGTTACCCTTCTTACCCAGTTGGCAAAAGGGATGACATCTCATGCAGCTCTGGAAACACAAGTAAATGATGCTACTGAAGCAGCCAAAAAATACATGGCTGAGAATGAAAAGCTGCGGGAGGTATCTCTGAACTTTTTTAGTTATTTTCTTATACAGCAAGTAGTTAGTGCAAAGTACTGGTTTGCTACTAAATAATATTAATTTCTTTTTTTCCTTCTGGTGGAAAAAGGAAAAACAATGTTCTTCCAATATGTAATTCAGAGTCCTGTATACAAATTTCAGTAGGACTTTGATTAACAAAGGAAATTAAAGTAATGCAAATAAATGAAGTTGTGTCTTCCCAGTGCAAATTTCATCAATGAAGTAATATATTCTTAAAATATCTCTTTCAATTTAATAATAAAAAAGGGGAGGGAGACAGTAATTCCATCAGGTTTATCCTCAACATGTAGCTGTTTAGGGCAGGGCTATAGCAGTCTAGTATGGAAGAGCCTACAATATAGCTGTTGGCATGCTGGCTGTTTCTTCTAAATAGGATTTGCTCCAACCCTGTAGTGTTGTTTCTACCTTGTAAAACCGGTCTTCTCTGTTTCTCATATTTTTTTATTCTTGTATCTATTTTTATGGTGGGTCAGTCAATTTCCTAATACCTTCCTTTGTCAGTAAGGCACTACTGTAGTATTAATGAGGATATTAACAAAAATGTCTTACTTAAAAGAACCACCAATAGATGAAAGATAGTGTATTTATGAGAATAATGGAGAAAATTAAGCTACCATTTTTCTGTTGTGGTTCAATATACAGTTGTATGCAGGAGGAAAGTCAGCAAAGATGATAAATTTATTGAATCTTTTCTCATATTTGGTTAGAATTACTTCTTTTGGAAGAGGCTTAATCTTAAGCTAGGATGTAGATAGGAATGCCTTGAAAACTTTTATAGCATTCTTCTGTCTGGCAAATTGTCAAAACAAAATTCACTGCAGTTGTGTACAGGTTTCCTTCCAGTTTGTCTGGAGCAGTGTATGTGGTTACCAGCACTGTAATTTTTTGGTAATAAATCTTCAGACAAGGAGAGCAAACTCTGGACAACAAATAGTAGAAGGGACGCAAAAGAATCCCAGTTTTTCAGAGGTGTCATGAAAGAAAGATCACTAATGTGTAGTGTTAAGTATTTCCCAAGTATAAAATTATTTAAAAATTTTGGGATTTGGCACTTTGTCAAAGTGATCCAGACTCTCTCCTCAGCCATGAAATTTGTCTCTTTACTCCTCACTGGCACATTTTTATTTTTTTTTGTCTCTGTCCCGTTGAGATTTGACCAAAAGTCCTCTTTTTGTTCTGCTTTCACATTCTCTTAGCAACACATTCTTTTAGCTGCTTGTAAGCAATAGCCAGGAACTGGAAACTGTTCCTATTTCTGTTTGTGTGTTTGATTGCATGGTTTGCAAAAGCAGTGGTAGCTGCAGGTACAGTCAGTGTGCTGCGGCTGTATCTCCATTGCCCTGGAGATGCATAGTGTTTGGGATTAGTTCAACTTTATAGAGATAACATAGCTGAGGTTCCTCTGTGGCTTGGCCCCTGCATTTGTGTTCATTTACAAGAATGCTTCATTCCATCCTTAGAGACAAGCAATCACACACAGGGCACTGGCTGTAAGGGTAAATACTGTAATTTTACTTGAATGTGCTGGGTCTGCACTGTCTCCTGTTCAGAGGTTCCATGGAGAACAGGACTTAACATAAAAAGTTTACAGAAATAACTTTTTGGTACTAATAGGAAAAGGTGAGCACAAAATAGTGGAGTAATCTGTGGCTAGTTTTATGACAAATTGGCTGTGGTTTTGTTACCAGCAGTCAAATGCAATCACTGCTTGTTGGTTCAATAGCTTCTGGAAAATTTTCTTCAGCTCTTTTCTTTTAGTTCTTTACCAGTCTTTCTAAACAGTTCTTTTCCTTCTATCTTGAGTAATCTTTAACCTCTGTTCCCACCTGTGCCCAGTAAGATCTGATATCACTAGATCACCTAACATCTGTTCCTCTTAGTTGTTCTACTTTTTTTTTTTCTCATTAAGCCTCTACTGCTTTTTTAGCCATTTTTGTAACAGAGATGATGCTTCGTTTGAAGGCTTATAGAGACTTTAAGGGCAAAGTGTTGAATTGGGGTCTAATCCTTAACATATGATAATTCGTTATCAAAAGCAATTGCCTTAATGATAAGAGCATGCCTAAGGGTTGTGCCAACATGTTCAGAGTACAGGGAGTTTACTGCTCTTGTGTCTGGTACTTACAGAGCTATTGCTGCATTCTTTCCTATACTTTTTCTTTAATTTCAGTGCAAAGCCAATCTAGGTATTGAAGTGTTCTGAAGATTGAAGAAGTAGCAAACCTTTAAGGAGAAATATATGATGTATTACGTGATTTAAGTTGGAATCAATTATTAGACCAAGTTGCACATGAGCATGGCACTGTTCTGTCACTTGTAGTCCCAGTGTGTGTCTTCTGGAAAAACCTAAACAGAAGTCATAGGCTTGATGCAGAGATACAAAGTACTTTTACACAGGAGATAATGCCATACTATTACAAGTATGCCATTATTATCACCTTAAAACATTGAGCTTTTTTTTCTTTTTAATTTGGAGATTTTTTTTCCTAGAATGACTGAGTATCTGCCTGTGTCATGTTGGCATCTGATAAAACCTGTCACTTTCCAAGATCAGGGCTGATATTCTCTGGTGGTTTAGCATTAATGTGAGACTAATGAAAACAACATTAATAATAGCACCTGTGGTTTTTAATAGACCTTGGGTGAAAAAGGAAGCAGTAAAAAGGAGTCAGCAGAAGCAACTGATGAGAAGTTGAAGAAGGAAGTTGAACGTTTGAAAGCAGACTTACAGAAGACATCAGATGGTATGTATTGGTTAGGACTTCTTTGCAATTAAGAAAAATATTTTTGACATCCAGTGTTCAAATAATTTATTCTCGGTATAGCGTTAATTAATTTAACATAACACTTGGCCTGGGGTTTCTTCACATTTGACTAGGAACTGGATAAACATGCCATTGCTGTCCTTGTAAATGTTTTCATTGTGAAAATATGTATGGTGTAATTTGAACAGCATTTAATTACATTAAATTGTAATTATTAACAAACAAAATTGATACATTTCAGTGATGTTGACTCATCTTCCTTGATGACATGAGCAGGATATGAAATCAATTGTAAGTTGCTTATAGGCATCAGATTCTTTTGTCATACATATCAATGACTCTCTCTGTATAAAACTGGGAAGTATGTGTTTGAGGTTTTTTTCTATAAAGCAGGGCTTTGGTCAGATAGCAGAAAAGTCCTTGACTAGTAGTCTAAATTTATCTATCTCCTGCGGCAGAGGTGTTATCTTTTTATTTTTGTCTACATGGAAACATGCCTTGCAATTTGTAACATAAAACATTAGCAACTTCTATGTTTAAGGTTGAGGTTGTTACAACTGCTTTCTTGGCAACCTAAACTGAGACAGAAGCAGACTTTACCTGTTTGGTTCTGTCTTACTGGGATCTGTCAAGGTGTGTGATGCTTGTGAACACCAGCTCATCTGAAATCAGTGTTTTTAAGATAACACTGCCTGTGACCTTGTAAGCATTAATCAGATGTTCATACTGTAACAACATACACATTTTTGTAGTACCAGGTAGCATGTTGTCATCAAAACATACCCCAGCTTTCATATTGCATGGCACTGCTACAAGGCAGTAGAAATTACAACAAATATTTAATGGGTTATTTTTCAGTGTCCACTGTGAGGAAGAACAAGAACCATAAAACAGCTGTTTTCAGCTGTCTTGAGCCAAGAAGAGTCTTTAAATAGAGGATCTCATTAGTTCACATTCTCAGGCAGGTTTGATTTTGGGTTCTCCCTCCTGCTGTTTTCCTAAAGAAAAGGGGGAAAGCTGCCTTTGAAGTGACAGGATCAATGAAAAACTTAAATGCCTATGTTTTACTTAAGCTAACTGATGGTATGTAACACTAATATGATCTAAGCTTTTCAGTGAGGAATGCTAGAGAAAGCTGAAGGTTAAATAGGTTTACCACACGCTGTTTCAGCTGCCTTCTCCCTGTGGGCTGTTGTCCATCCAAATGATGTATAAATTAAGGAATTCTTGAATCTTTTGTTTGGGGGAAGGTGGGGGAGAGGGTCGTTTTAAGAAATGAATAGAAAAATATTTACAACCCTTCCCCTGGTGCCATCCCCCTTATTGCCAAAACAGAAAACCCCCTGGTTACCTTAATTTCCATTGTCAGCTAGATGTGTTAAGGTATGTCTGTCATAATTTTTTAAGTATTTTTACACATTATTTTGAGCAAACTCATAGCCAGACAGCTTAAAGTACTTTATAATAGCCACATCTGTAGACACAGCTTTCTAAGGAGTGTTACAGATATAACATGAATTGAATTTACTCTTTTCTTTTGAAACTTTTGCACCTGAGCAAGTGTATGTTGAGTTTCATGCTCACTAAGTGTGAGAAATGCATTATGCAGTATCAAAATTGAGATTGAAAAGCTTGTTTTACCTCTTTTTAACTATTTGTTTCATGCTACTGAGCTCGTATGACTAAAGTGGCCTTTCCTTTGTGTCCACAAAGTCCAATCCATGAAATTTTGGGTGCATTTTGTAGGGGAGGAAGGCAGTAAAGAAGTGTATGGACTGTCACCTAGCAGTGAAACAAGGAAAAACTAGTGTAAAACGAAAAACTTTACTGTTGGGGTTTTTGGGAGGGCTTCTGTTTGTTTGTTTATCAGCTGTAATATCAGTGAGTCACAACTTCGGATTTTGTTCTCATTTGGTTGGGGTTTTTGGTGGGGTTTTTTTGTGCTTGGATGAAAGGACAAGTATACAGAGCAGTTTAAAGATACATTGCTCTGGTCTGGTACATTTGTTCACTACTTACCTATGGAGCTATGGTGATACATTACTGTAGAGTAGGCCACACGTTGAAAGGTGAGTTACCTCGGTAGAGTGGCACCCAGGAGGAGTCCTAAATGTAAGTGTGCTTCCTATATCTAAGTCTGCTTGACATTTAAATAACACAGTTTGGTATCAGATTAGTGCTGCGATTTCAGGGGAGATCCAAGTTTTCTGTAAGATTTTGTTCCAGCATTGCTTATTGCAGACTTCCAGGAAGACTCATCTCTAGTTCTTCAGCTTCCTGCCTTTTACATTTTACCACTGACTGTGCTCTGGGTAGGTGGATAGGAAGATGGAAATACAGGACAAAGACTGAGCAGTGAAATGACTAAAATCTGAGGAAAGACTGAAAATGAGTGACAAAGATTTTAGCCAAATTAGTTTTCTTTTCAAACTTGACTTTCCTATCCCCTGTCGATGCCTTTTCCACTTTATTGTGGGCTTAAAGGAAAGGGAGCTAGTTCTTCACTACTTAATTGCAGACCCTCATATTGGGGGCTTTACAGGCACCCAGCAGTGAGGCTGGCACTTTCAGAGCCTAAGTCCATATTTAGCATACCTGGACATGTAATAACATGACTGTTTAGAAACCTTCCGAGATGGCATTTTATTGATACACTTGTCTATTATGTAAATTGTCTCAAAGATACCTAGAAATAAATGTACATACTTCTAGGAGCATCCAGTGTAGATGTGAGAATGTTTCTCCAGCTACACATTAGACATAATTTCTACTAAATGTTGATTTGGATAATTAAAGACGCTCAGTATGGCTGCTGGTCTCCTATAGAAATTCTGTGGGGAAAGAAGAGATGCTGTGATACTGTTTCATTTTGATAGTTCCAAAAATTAACCATAAAGCTATAAGAAGACAAACTATGTATCTGGACCTGAGGTCAGAGTCTCAGAAGTTTCAGAACTCAGCTGTCCCTACAGTGGTTCTTAGGTTGGGGACTGTGGGCAGGAACAGGACTTTTTGTGCGTTAACTTTCTTTTCTTACTCACTGACCCCAAAATGCGGAAATGCTGATGTGTCTGATGTCACTTTGTTAATATGGGATCCTTTGGGCAGGAGGGAAACTTCTGCAATTCTGTACTATTCCACCTTCTATCTTGGGTCAGTTTTTTGGTGACTCTGTTCTGGTGTATGGCAAAGGCTACAGCTGCTTTTACAGAACAGAAATTTTTACAGAACAACTAGTATTGATAAAGTCTTGCAGCAGAACATACTGGTGGCAGACTCCTGTCCAGCTTGTTGACCTCACTCTTCTAACAATAGTTCCTAGTAAATGTCATGCACCTAGAGCTTCTACCTGCATCTGGTGGAGCCTAATGGATATTTTGGACCTCAGAACCTGTGTCACAGGAATGTTTTTTGTTTCATGGTTAGTAAGTGCTGTAGGAGATAGGAGTGAGAGAGCAACAATTTGTGGGGAGGGCTGGTTTTGGAATAGCTTTTAATTGCTTACTTTTCTATAAAGTATGAATTTACAGATGTATAACTCTCACTTAATAGCTAAGATTATTATGTGTTAGAAAAATAAACAATACAGACATTGGGAATACATTTCATAGAACTGTTGCTGCCATTGAGAGTTCATCTCTCTCTTTGTGTTGCCAGGCAAGTTAGTGCCATGTATAAAAACTATATTTATGTTAAACTCCACTGAAGCACTCCAGTGTTTAAAAACAAACAAATAAATAAAAAACCCAAGACCAACCTATCAGCTTTCTTCAGTAAGATGGCAATAGGAGATTCGAGGTAACAGAATTGGCAATGCCAATAGCAGGGGGAGGTTTAGAAGCCAAGTCCATCTTAACCTTATTAACTGTGAGATCATAACCTTGGTGGGAGCTGTTTCACAATGTCACATGCAGCAAAAGTTGATACTCATATTTGTTGATTGGAAGGGATGGTGCTGCATGCAGCAAGCGTGGTTGTTACACAGGCTGTTTATACCATGGGAAGATGCTATAACAAAATTTCACTTGGATGTTGTGAAAGGTACTTGGAGCAAATCTGCATGTAATTTTTTGGCCCTGCTTCCTCTTCTTAAGCTTCATCTGACAATTACATCTTAAGAAGAGAATTCAGAATTAGTATGGAATTACTTGACTGGAGTTGTGTTCCCAGCTTTTCAGTGTATTTGTTGGCAAATCACTTGCCTCGTCAGTGCCTAAATTCTTAAACATGAATAGCTCTTTCTTAACTGTAAGACTTAAAAGAGAAGGATCTTTCTTAGTCTTAAACTAGTCCAAATCATTCGAGTTTTAGACTTGTATTGTGAGCAATGCTAATTTAAGTTCCAGATTGTTTCCTTAGTAGCAAGCACTGTAAGTCAAGTGATTTAGTCAGACTAGGAGTAGTAATTGTGCAGGGAAATGCCCAAAGAATCAGTGTTTGCTTTTGTTGCTGTTTGGTTTTGTTTACTGTTTGGTTTTCCATCTTTATTGACATTAGAAGATAATAAAAATGTGGCAGCTACTGGGCTATAGTAACCACTTCAGAGCTATTTTATTCTTCATCATGCTTCAACTGTAGAGGAATCTGAAGTAAACTATTCTGGAACAGGATACAGAGCCTGTGGTAAGGGAAGGACAAGTTCTATACTTCTCTCAGGCTGTGTATGTTACATTATGGACCTCCAGTCACAAAGGAGGTGTAAAGGGGTGAAGTTTTCCATAAATATCTTCCATTGATACACCGTCCTAAGAACATGTTGTTGATCTTTCTTTGAAGGGAAGGGGAGGGAATGAAAAAGGGTAGCCCAGCTCTCACAGCTCTAAGGCTGCATTCCAGTTTTGGCACTTCCTGACTGTTCTTCTTGTTCGTTGCATTAATGTACCAGCAGCTTTCTCACCTCCTGCCTGCTTGTGCATTTACTTGGCAGGAGCAATCGGCTATTGGGTTTTGCTTGCTGCCAGTCCAGCTGTTTTGTCTCTGGTGAGGCAAAGTAGCAAGCCAGATGAAAGCCAGAAATAATAACTGACTGTATTGTGTACACAAAGGATCTTCTGTTTTCTGCTGGATCCGTGTTCATATGGTGTGATCAGGATGACAAACAATATGCCCATACGATTGACTTGGCTGCACTGCAGTGTTCATGCAATGGCAAAACAGTTGAACACTGATGTAAAATAGTTGAGCAGTGATGTCTGTACAATCTCCATTGCTTGACATGGAGACATCCAGAGGAGTTGGTGCACTTGGGAATTCACCTTGTCCAAGATAAAACACTCTTTTGTATTGTGTGGCCCCAACAGGAATGAGTCTGAGATCAGTATGTGGATAGTTTTTTTGTCCACAGCCAATGCAGGTGGAAAGGACAATCTGTTCTTTGCTTTTTCTTCTTCTAGGGTTAGGTGAGGTATTCCTGTCACACATCTGTTTTGGTCAAAACATTGAAACAATGCGGCAGTTTGTTTGCTTTTTTGGTTTGCAGATACGTTTAGATATTTTGGTCATGTACTAAAGATACAGTAGTTTTTAGTTGCAACTAAAGTACTGTGCTGCTGCTTGTAAACAGCTACATAGTATTAGATCAGTAATACTGAGTTATGACTTCTTCAGAAATGAGGTATTATTTTTTACTGTAACCATTACAAGAATTTTGCCTTTAAAGAAAGGCAAAATTTAGCTTTCTAAGTAGCAGATTCCTGAAGAAGTGACATGGAGATATATGGGTTTTTTGTCTGCAACTTTAAATTCAGAAGCTGATGTTCCTCATTCAGGAACTAGCACCCAAGGAGAAACATGGTTGAGACCAGAGTGCTTGTAGCTAAGTGCTTAACAAAAACCAAATCTAGCTCCTCATCTTTTGTGAACAGGCTCTTATAGACATGCTGCAATTCTTGAGTGTCTTGGAGGTCTCTGGGAAATAACAGTCTCAGGGAGCTCACAGATGAAAGATAGAGCCACATATTTGGAACAAGGGAAATAGCAAATGTTTCTTTTTTCTTCCATCAAGATTTATTTTTTAAATATGGAAGTGAGGCAGCCTTGTACGTCATTAACAATGTTTCTCTGTTATGGTATGGATAGATCAAGTTTTAGGATATGCCTGTGCTGCTAAGCAGATAAGTATAAAGATACTTAAGATAACCATAGCAGAGGAATATAAAAATATTTAAATTGCTCATTTGAATGTTTACATAAGAGCTTAGGAGTAATGACTATATGAAACTTTATGCTGATTTACCGTACATTGCAAATTAGCCCCTATGGATTCCTATGTTTTGTACTGCAGCATAAAAATGCTCTGTTTATTGCTGTTGAAATTGTGAGTAGACTAATAACTACTTTTTCTCATGCTAAAAACCTGTCTACTGTTGTCTGTTCTACCACCACGATTTCTGCTTTCCTATCCACAAAGAGATGCTTCTGAGGAATTAACACATGCATGGTAAAATATACAACAAGGTGAAAAGGAGGGGTCTGTACATCTATAATAAAGTATTCTCTCTCTTTTTTTGTCCCTGCATTTTAGAGATGGTCTCAGTTGCTGTGCTAAAATCTTGACCAGTGTTTGAGTTCCCTCTTTGTTCTAAAAGGGCTGAGAAGTTTGGGTTTGTAGAGTTTAATTTTTCTAGAACTGTCTTCATCAATGTGACAGAACACTCTAGTCATCACTAACTTGTCAGCTCAGTCAACAGTTTATTGATCTTGTCCTTACCTTTCTTACAGCACCTTCCTGTTCTTGTGCTGCTCTCCCAAAACACAAGTCATTCTCCTTCCCCTCCCTGTCCTGCACATCTCTTCTTGTGTATATCTGTGATGCTCTGTTTTAAACTTAAGCCTTCTTAGAGGAAGCACTGTCTAGTGCAGCAGAGCCTGAATATGTAGCTAGGGCTCTGAGGAACTGCAGGTATGCAAGTAATAATTAAAACACTAATTCTGATATTTTACAGCTCTCCAGAAGGCAAATAATGAAGTGACTGCTGTTAAAAAGCAGTCTGAAGGCCTTAGAAGAGAATATGATAACCTGATGAAAGAATATGAACAGCTTCAGGTAGGTGGTTCTGGGTCACTGTGTGAGCACCATGTTCAGAAATTGCACCGGCAAAATTTCACTCATCGGGTATTATTGTGCAAAATAATTTACAAAAGTCTTCAGAATAACAAAGTTACAATTTGCAGCACTCCTTAAACTTCATGAAGACAGTAAAATTTTGTTTTTCAAGGGCTGGGTGGCAAAGCTATTAGCATTTTCTTTTTTGCACTTCAGGGGACAGGGCTCAGGTCATTGTTAGACGTGAATTTGCTGTCACTTGAGAAATAAGGTTCAGATAGTTTTGCATGTGATGATCAAACTGAAACCTTGTAAGATAATTGTAGGAGTAGTTTGTGTGTGGTACATACATCATTTGTAACAGTACTTTTGTTTGCTCTTTAAACACGCTTTTGCAACACCGGGTTGTAAGTGTTGCCATGTTGATACACAACAACAACAAAAAAAACACCCCAAAATTATTTCCGGTAAAACTGGGAGTCCTGCCTGTTCTTTAAGTTGTCTGACAGGTGTTTCTATGATCGATGCCTAATGTCTGTCTCAGAATTCAATCAACATTGAAAATGAAAGCCTGTTTGCAGGTAATGGTCTTGGGAGAAAATAAATTGTTGAAGTTAAAATTAGTGACCTTCTTTTCAAGAAGAGCCATTTGTTGGTCCTGTATTAATTTTTTTTTTGTTAATACAAATCTGAGCTGTTTCTAATCTTTTTCCTGCACTTACACAGTCTCACACTCCTACAGAGATTACTCAACTGATCTCTTTGTTTGAATCAAGACCCCCATGCATGTCCTCCCTTTGTTGTGCTTCCCTGTGCAGTGAGCCATAGTAGTCCTGCTGCATTTCTAACAGTCTTGCAGCCTAGAATACACATCCTTTCGGGTTTCTGTGTTTTCCTCTGAACAGAAGGTCCTGAGCACACAGCAGATGCAGCTCCTATGGTTAAATCAGTTGATAGCAGCAGATACGTTCTGCTGAGTTTGCTGCACAGTTCAGCTGTAACAGGAACAGGGAGCAGGAGTTGTCCGCGTGGCTGTTACTGTGCTAGGGTCAGAAGTGTGCATGTTATGTGGGATGGTTTTGATGTGACTAGAGCCTTGAATGTTGTATAGCGAAGAAACCAGGTATGACTGCAGGGGGTCAAAACGTGACACCTGGTGTTGATGTTTCTGATATCACTGAACATAAAATTATTTTTAATCTGTCTCTTTTCAGGAGAGTTTGAATAAAGCGGAAGACAAGAAGGAACTGTAGGTGCATCTAAGGCAGGTGGCATCGGGACGGTGGCTTCAATGTGAAAAGCCCTGTGCTGTTTAGGCTCCTGATGTGTATCTGATAAAGAAAAACTTGGGTTTTTTTGAATATTTTTTTTTTTCTGAAAGCACATGCATTGCAGGACACTGTTCAGATTCCTCTAATATATCTTGGTTGCCAAAATATTCAGTGTTGCAAATAAAATATTAAGTGGCTTATCCAATTTATGATGAAGTTTGTTACTGCTCTTCTGAGGAGAAACTCTAGAATGTTTCGGTTCCATCTGGAGCAACCCGACCTCCAAGTTTTTGCCTTCCAGAATGGTAACAGATCACGCACCGTTTGCTTGTAGCTTTTGTGCAAGGTTCTGTATCATGCAATATGATCAAAACACAAATCACCTGAACCTCCTTTGCAAGACATGTTTGGAATCTTCAAAAATGCAGTTACCAGTGGGTTGAAGAAGGCTGAAAGCTTTTCATCAGCCGTTCCACTTCAGTGGCAAATTGAACAACAATCAATCTAAGGAAAATAAAGAAGGAAAATTGCATTTCTAAGTCAATCTCACTAGCTTGTCACTTATCCACATGGATGAGTGTATTTTAAGAAATATTTTGCATGCCTCTGGTTTACCTTTCTTCAATATATCAGGTTATTTCAGTTTTCATAACCAAAGTTTTGGGTTGGCAGGTATTAACATTCAGTATTTTTACACTGTTTACATCTGTTTACTCTGTACGTGCCACCTAACTTCTTTTGCCTTGCTAAGTAAAAATTCTTTTTAAATGTAAATAGTTGGGTTTGTTTTGTTTTGTTTTCATGGATACGATACCTCGAATAAATGTGCACTGTTTTGCATAAGCCCTTTTTGGCATTCAGAAAGTTGCTTGGAGTTTCTTCTTTGTTAGTTGGTTCCAGTTTATATTTGAAAGTTGGATATGTTTGTTATATTAAAGGAATTGTTTAAGTTCATGAGTTTCTGGGTTTATTCCTGTAAATCTTTCTCAATATACTGTTTCATCAGAGTTAATGGGTATATACACAAAGAACAAAATACACTTCTAGCATATTAAGTATTATAAAGAATGTTAGCAGCATTTTAAATATGTATATGTATCTTAAAAATACTTCATCCTTACTAAGTAGTACAGAATGTGTTCTCAGAGATTTTATTACACTGGAGATTTGTTTATTCAAATCAAAAATTTCAGGGAAAGCTACAGATTTTAATACCCACATACACACAGGTTTTGGTGATGTAGTTGGATGCATCTTTTCTTTTGTTTCTCCTTACTCTCTTTCTGAAACATTTAAAATAATGATGGAATGTTATCTCCACTCTGATCTGAAGACTCTGGTTGCAAGCCTTAGAGGTATAATAGCAAGTGCTGTTTTTAATAACTAAAAACTCAGCTGTTTTTCTTACTTTAAGATCCAGAACAAAAGCAAATGCTACTTATTATTTACTATTGTTATCTGCTCATTAGATTTCAAGCATTTCTCCCTACACTACAAGTAAATAATTAGGTAGATAATTAGCAACTTGCAATGAAAGACCAAATGCACTGAGCTCTTCATCCCTAAAGCTGTATCTTAGAAAAAAAAATAACATAGAACAAAGAATGGGTAATTGTGAATGCACTGGTATTATCAATAGTCCTTCCTGAGAAGGAGGTCCAAATGCTTTCCATTAATTTTTGCTGCAGAGCAGCATGACTGAAGGGTGCAGGAAGGCATAGTGGTATGTGCTGCTCCCTCAGACACTGAAGTGATGCCTGGTATTTTTAAATGTGCAACATACATTCACCATGTAGGACTGGCACACTGCCCTCTCATTCCATCAGTGGCTGCAGCCTGGCAGTGTCCTGCTGGCTGCTTGGAAGATGAGGATCTGCTTGCTGAGAGATCAAGGAGACAGCCGCTTAAAACAAAAATCCCTGCATGTCGGGCCATGGAAAATGTTTCCTTAATTAAAAATTAGAGGTTGCTTAAAACCTGCAGACTTCCCACTTTGCCTCCAGTCATTTCTTCTGTCCTTTATTTGTATCTCAGATTTTCCTGTCATGGAGTAGAATCTGAGTCATTTTCTACTCCTGTTATGGATGGTCACACAATTTGACTGAGTTGTATCATCACATTATCAGCTCTTTGGAGTCCCAGATTTCTTCACATAAAAATAATCTTTTGTTACTCAGATTGAAAACATTTTTTGAGATCTGATTTATAGAACTTTATCCTTGGAAAGAACATGTTTATTTTGTAAAATTAGAAGTCTGAATACTGTATCTAGAAATTCCAGTAGATGACACGTCTTTCAGAATACTTTGTATTTGCATTGTTTCACAGTATTTTATACATCTTCTGAGCCTGCAGTAGTCTAGGTTGATCAACTTTAAGTATAGTTTTCTCCTTTGTAATGCTTTAAGTTATGGTTGATATACAGGGAAAGAATAAATCAAAATGTCATGTTTGAAATTCTGATCTTGCAGGCTATTTGGTCAAGATTTCGGTCATGTTTGTTTTGCAGGAAAGAGCTGAAGAAAATGTCAGATGTCTACTAATACTGATGGAATAAAAATTACTCCCTGTAATAATACTTGACAGTTGATTTACTTCTGGGTATGTCTCCAGAAGTAAGAATTTACAGCTCTTTAAATAATGTCCAAATAACGATCTGGTTGCTTTGGAGTTTTTTCCCTCTTTACAAAAATAGGAATGTGCATTTTCAGTACTTTAGTGGAGAAGCATAGGAGAGAGTATTAATTCTAAAAATATTCACACAGGTTTAACTGATAGTAGCTTTCAAAAAAAAAAATAATAATTGAGATGTGTTTTCACCTTTTTTTTCATAAGCCCCTTTTTCTGCTGAGTCAAGAGAGCAGTGAGATCATGGTGGGTGCATGAGAACTGACCTGAATATTAATAGACCTAACTACATACTTTGGTGTTTCCTTAAATAAAAGCACCCTTATCTAGGCAGGATGTTTTTCTCTAATTTTTTTGCAACAAACACTTGGTAGTGTATCTTCTTTAATAACATAAGCTGTGCAACCTTTTCTGAAGATGTGCTCTTGCATTAGCACTGCCTGGATTTGCAGCCACACCAGTCCCTAGCTATGTAGCCTCATTGAAAATACACTGTACTTTCCCAGCTTGTTTTGAAGGATGAAAGCTCTGGGTTTTTTTACTTAGTGTTGAAATCACATTTGTTTTTCCAAACGTGAAGTTATTGTAGAGGTACTACACAACTGCCTCAAGTGCTCCTTGAAATACTGAATTTACTTTGTAAGCTCTTTGGGACAGAAACCCTCATTTTGTCTTGCCTTTGGACAGTGCTTATCCTCGTGGCAACTGTAGTCTGGGTCTATGCAACCTGATACAAATCATTTTACAGAGTTAAATTGGAAAATCATTCTCAGCTGTGTCTTTCCAGTCCTCAGGTACTCTGTGCTGAATATTGCTGTGTACATTAATTGTGTAAGTCTGAAAACATACCTCTGGAACTGAGCATCTCCAGTTCAGGAATAATGGGGAATGTTTTATTTCTATGATAAAATGTATGACTTGGGTTTTGTTCTTGAGGCAATGTGCAAATAGGGCTAGGCATTGCAAGGTGGTATTTGTGAGGAAAACAAGAGAGTCCCTCTAGTTCTGTGTCCATCGCTCTGAAATACAGATGTGATCTGTAGCAAATTCCGTTTATCACCTGCAAGTGCAAGTTTGACCTAAAAGGATGTCGCTTTTCCCTCTCCAGCTTTGGGAGAGCTGAGTGGAGGTGGAGTAGCCTGCATTCCTACAGACCAGGACTATATGCTAAAGGATTCCCTTCTGAACTCTACCAAGTTGGTCTCAGTCTACACAAATGCAACCAAGTCTGGGATGCTCAGATTCCCAAACATACTGGGGTGCACCAAGGTTTAGTGAGTGGAAGCCCTTCAGGGCACTAGATACCAGTGCTAGCATGTTGGTTGGAAGTGAGGAGATACTAAAGCCAGGTACTGGGGAAAATGGGAAGCATCGCTCCAAACTTGTTTGCATACCAAATGCAGCTGTTACAAAAGTATGTCTACAGGAGTTGTAGCTTAAAAAGGCATAGCTTAAATTCTTTCCTTTATTCTGGCTGTCTATGTAGTCTGATCTGGTTTACTCTTCTCTTTGAAAACACAGCCAGAAGAGGCAGTAGTTCTGGTGATAATTGTGTTCTGTGAGGTAGCTTGGTAGCTGCTCAACTAGACAGTGACACAGTCTTCTATATCTTGTTTTGCTTGAGTTTTAGACCCATATTCCGGTGACTATGGAAAAAGAAACCAAACTGGAGGAGAAGGAGCTAAACTACTCCTTTCCTTTTGAGTTTAATACATTTTACAGAAAAGAGACAATGTGAGAGGAAGAACTGTTATTTTTGGCTAGTAAAAACAAAATCTTAGGCTTTGATTCTTCTCCAGAAGTGACTAGGCATTTAGAGTTAAGGACTTGGGAACAGAGCACACAGTGATACTGTAAGCAGGGACTTGGAAACAGGCTGTGTATCCATCCTTAGTTGTTTATCTCATACCAAGTAAAAAATTAACATGATCTAAGTAGGAAACAGTAACAAATAATAAGGTGAACAAAAGGATTTCAAGCTAACAAAACAAGAAAAAAACCCTGCCTTCTAGCTGGAAGCACTAGTGTCCCAGGGGAAGGGGAAAGGGGATGCTACACAGGGCAGCATCCTCAGTGGGGTCAACAACATCAAAGTTCAGAAACTCATTGCTTCTGATTTCACACAGATCTCTCTGTGTATAGGATCCATTTGAACTAGGGTTTGCATTCTTTATCCTCTTCCTCTAATAATTTTGTTTTCAAATACTGGTAAATTCATTGTGTTGCACAGATGAAGCTTTTTTCTTGAAACCTCTTGTCCTCAAGCATGCATATTTCTGTCCTACCAATATGCATGGTCCTACAGAGTCCTCAGCTGTACATCATCTGATGATCCTACAGCATCTCATCACCTATGAGACGCTGAACCTCAGAGTTCAGTTCAGACAGACAGACTGCCAGAGACAAAATTGCAAGGAGAGTGAGTTACAGCTGATTCCAAAGCTTCTGGCTGTGGTCTTCCACAGTGTTAATTGCCATGTTCAGTATGACTTTTTCTTGTTATCACACAGTTATCTTCTATGATAATATTTATATTAGTAATAAGGTAGTAGTTTTGTGAGAATTCTAGGAGAGAAGAATATAGAATATGCATCCAGTCCTACACATTGAGTTTATGTTGTAAGTGTAGGATATCTATGTTGGGTTCCTGCAAATGTTTTTGCTGCTAATATTATTTGCTTCAATGATTAACCTAGAAGCTATGGTACCTTCTGGAGTAATTTAATTGACTTTGCATTAACTTTAGAACCTAAGAAGATGTTACTGCAACAACTTTTTGAAGTTAGATTTCAAAACTGCATTTCATGCTACTCTGTTTTTCTCAGGAGTGGATTCTAACTCAGTAGATCACTCAGTTTTGATGCCTGCTCAGGTTTCTCTATGTGCTTTAGTATATGTGTAACTGAATCAAGCCCCTTTTCTGTTTTCCAGCACTAATTCAATCTCCCAGTAATACCATCTGCTAACAAAAAAATCTTTCCCACTCCAGAGTGAACAGTATTTACTTAAGACCACTTTCCTTAAAACACAGCGTCCTGCCACTAGATGTGAACAGCTTTTGCTCAGCACACTGCCATGCTTACAAGCTTCTGCAAAACCTTGAGACTGTTTAGGAAGCTGGTTGTTTGGCTGGCTGATACAACTTTGCTGAGATCAAAGCATTTCAGCATTTACCGAGACATTTCTTATAGTACAGCAGCAGGGCAATCCTGTTGCAGAATTAGAAAGCCTGGACTGTGTTACACTACAAAACATACTTTCAGCAAGTAGCTTCTTTCCAGTTTAGCAATGTTGGCTTCAACATGCCTGAAACTAGGACTGTGCTGAAACGCTTTGAAACCAAGGCCATCAGGAATACCCACACCTGAGTAGTTCACTGAACAAGTATTTTGCTTGATGCAGGACCTCAGTGCATGCCCTCAGCATCTCTTTGGTGTTAGTTGAAACATTGGCACTGGCTCTGATTTCAAAATGTCCCCTGAGGTGAGGAGGACACATGCTTCACTTCACTCCCACAAGATCTTGGCTGTGTTACCCTCCATGTAGCCTGCAGTACTCGGCGAGCAGGGTTGATTTTTTTCAGCCCCAGTTTTAGCCCTAATCCGAAATGACAGCAGGGTTGCCAAGGAGTTGGTTCCCTCTGACTCTCCCTGGACAACGTAGGAGCTGCAGCCCGGGCTGCCTCCTGTCATTTCAGGTGTGACACGACGAGCCTGCAAGCTCCAAAACGCTTCTCCTTTCTGCCGAGGCAGCTGGGTGAGCCCAGGGCCGGTTTGGAGGGCAGATATAGTTTATTAGGAGCTTGTATCTCTGCACGGAGCCGATTCCCAAGGCTCGGATGATGGGATGTAGCGGGGCTTGTGGGCCGAGTATTGCCTGGAGCGATTAGTCCTATCGTGTCACCTCCGGCAGGCACGTCGCGGGCAGGTGGCTGCAGCTGGGGAGGGGGCCCGGGGGGCGGTGTGCGTGCGGACAGACCCGCTCCCAGCGCCGGGCAGGGATTCCCGCGGGCGACGCGCTTGTCCCGCGCCGCACCCGGACGGGACGGACGGCTTGGAAATGCAGCCCCCGCCCCGAGGGGACGGGAGGGGCCGGGGCGGGCGCGGGGCCGGGGGGGGCGCTC
>NW_009953065.1:238790-268299 GCF_000747805.2 Chaetura pelagica
GCCCCGTCCCCGCCCGGGACACCCGACGTGCCGGGCTCTGCCTCTTAACACGGGCATCGCTTTCTGCCCGCTGGGGGTTGCCGGGGGCCTTTCCAGGTGCAGCCCGTGCAGCGTGTCCGTCCCCTCTTTTCATGCAGATGTTCAAGAAAAAGGGCCTTTCAGGTTGCCAAGTCCTTTCTGCCCATCCTGGAGTGGCTGCCCAACTACCGGGTGAAGGAGTGGCTGGTCAGCGACATCATCTCGGGCGTCAGCACCGGCCTCGTCGCCACCTTGCAAGGTAAACCCAGGCTCCGCAGCCCTCCCTTCTCCAGCACCTTTCCGTGAGGGAGCCAGCTGGACACAGCCACGGCGTGTAGATGGAATTACAAATCTGAGACTCGTTATTTAATACTAGATATTAGGTATTGTTTCCCAATAAATAATTGATGGGCTTAATTTATTCTTTTTATTTTTTTCTCTCTGTTTGGCTGGAAGATTTAAATTTCCTTTGATGTGCCATCAAGATGTATTTAACTTCTTTCAAGCCTTTTACTTGAAGAGTATTCATTCTGATATTTAAAATGTTAATAGATCAAATAGGGCATGGGGACTTAATTCTCTTTCCTGCTTACCTGAACCTGTAGCTCTCCTGCAGCTGCCTAAAAAAATCTGGTTACTGCCCCAAAGTAATGCAAACTTGCTATCAACTCCCCTTTAAAATGTGGCCCATAAAGTTGTTCAGGTGTCTGCAGAAAACAGCCTCCAGGGAGGTTGTGTGTTCATAGTAAAACAAATAGTAAACTTGATGGATACTTAACAGCACATGGCTTGCAATGTTCTTTCCTTATTCCATTTTTTAGGAAAGCATGCAGTAATGAACAAATAGAAGAGTGGCAGACATTAGCAGAAATTAGTAAAGTAAGCTAGTTAAGTAAGACTTTAAAGGCAGAACCGTTCTGATCAGGTCCCCTTTCAAAGACAAGATTAGCTATAAACCTGATGTGATCCAGCACATTTGTTTCATCTCCATAGTGTTCTTGCCCCATAATCCCAATTTTTCAGGCCTGGGGGAGCTACCTGTGTCAACCCCACATTTTCCCTCAATAGAAATTAAGCGTTTACACGAGGGGGCAAAGAAGAACAGGGGAACAGGGAAGGCAGTTCACGCATTCCTAATTAGCCACAAGTATTCCCTGCTGTCTGTTTCCTTGGATCACGCTAGGGAGGCAGACTGGCAGAAGGAAAAAAAAGCATTACAAACCTCTGCCCCAGGCAGAGGGTGACCTGAGCAGTCACAGAGATTTTCAACAGCCCTATAGAGACTGTGTCAGAGCTGAAAGATCTCTGATGAAGGCAGTGCCACAGTTAAAGGACTGTCCTGCCTTTTTAAAATTAACCAGGATAGCCTGGCCTTCCACACAACTTATAACAGCTATTGCACTCTTATTGTAGCCTTCTCATTTATTTTTTTACAGCAGGGCCTGATTTTCTCGTAATTAGATTCCACTAGTAAAACTGATTTCTGAAATACACTGTCTGGTCTCCCACCTTTGTATTTAAAAAAAGCCCAACAACAGAATTAGAGAAAATCTAAATCTAGCAGAAATTAAAAAAATAAAATACCTGAATTTCTAAATCTTGCAATGTGGGGAAAACTGGCCAAGACGTTTTCCAAGAAAGAAGTTTCTGGGATCTTGAGGTCCCTAAAGTTCCTAACTCCTAGTAATCATATTTGCTTGCAGTCCTCCCAACAGTCACAGCAGTATGACCAGGACTTCAATTGTTTTGAACTCTGATAGTTTTTTGTGGAATCTTTGAAAGAGGATACTGCACCCTGCAGTGGGAACTAACCAGGATATGATGCTGAAGGCAACTTTTTTTTTTTTATCCTTTGTTGGATTTGATGTTTTGCACAGGTTTACAAAGAAAGATGATGCTAGGGATCAAAATTCTCAAATATTTGTGGTCTACTTTTGGTACTGAAGTTTATAATCTGATACTGAAAATTGTAGCCTGGTTTTAAAAAGGGTTGAACATACTGAAACATATTTGTAGTGCAGTAATTCAGAGTCTGCGCTTGAAATTTCTGGTAATAACTAGAACACTTCACGTATCCCTCTCTCAAGGGGAAGACCATTCACTCTTGGAACAGTGTTCCCCCACTTAAACTTCACATCTGAGCCTCAAATATGAGAACATCTCTCAGTACTTATTCATCAAACTACCAGCATGGGATATACAACCACTTACAGTCTGAGACTCACATATGTACTTGCAACTGATTTGCGGACAAAACACATTCTAAATGGTATCTGGGCAAAAGGAATAAATCTTCTGGAAGTCTATTCTAGACAAGATAGTAGTTTGTTGAGAGATTTTAAATCTGACATTTTGATTATGTATCATTTCAGGTCTGGCATATGCTTTGCTGGTTGCAGTTCCTGTTGGATATGGTCTCTATTCTGCCTTTTTTCCCATCCTGACGTATTTTTTCCTGGGAACATCAAGGCACATCTCAGTTGGTAACTGCATGTGTTCCAGTTACAGTGAATGATCTATGACAAAATGTTAATTCTTACTGTGAACGTTCATATTTCATACAAGAGCACTTATTTCTGAACCAAACTGATTGTGTTGAATTTTAATATTGGTGGGTTTGGGGGACTTAGGGCTTATTTCTTCTCTGTACAGGCAATTGTGCATGCTAGCTAACTTCAGCTGTGCTCATGCATGCCTTTTGCTTGCATTTATGTTAAAGTTTCAATCCTGTCTCACTACACTCTGTGCAAGAAATTACAAGATCAAGGCCTCAGTAGGCAGCATGAACAGACATTTTGTCTACCAGCTAAAGCTCAAGATGGCTAAAACAGAACTCTTAGTCTTCTCTACAAGCCTTCCTTGCTGCATCCTTTTTTGATCACTTTGGACAGTATCATCTTCTTGCCTGTCATGGAGACCCAGAAGCTGTGTGTCCACTCCAGCCTCGCTCTAGGTCCTCACATCAAGGCTATGGGTAAACTTTGTTGATTCTTTCTGAATGCTTTCTTTAAAATATGGGATCTGTTTCCTGTCAGTTCTCTTGTTTAATATTCATGTTACAGCTTGGTCACTGAAGTTTCTTTTTCCTCATTCTAACAAAATAGTCATTCCTTGTTCCTATCTACTAAGAATAGACTGTTTTCCCTTCCCAAAGCTTTGGCATGATGCTACATTTTTCCATCAGTTTCTTCTCCACAGCATCAAATACTTCTGTATGTTCTCTCCACTTCATTAGCCTCTTCCTATCCTAATTATAAGCTGACATTTTCCTTTTCTGCATAATTTTAGTAAATAACCACATAACAAATGTTATAACTTTTAGATTGTGTGCTTCTGACACAATGATAACTTCTCTCTCTGTATCTTGCCCAAAGTTAGTTTCAGTCATCTTCAGCTAATATACGACCACACTACTGTGAAAAGATGTGGTTCTGCCCCTTGGTGCATGGTTCTGCCACCACCCTGGTGTTGGAATTCCTGACAATGCAGCTATGTGTGAATCCGGATCAGCTGAAAACTCTCTCTGAAAATAAATAAATAAATAAATAAATAAATAAATAAATAAATGTTGCTTTCAGTTGCATCAGGAATCTTTTCCTTGGTTGTGGTGCTGACAGAAGGGAGATGGTTGGAAGATGTTGCCTCTTCTGGCCTTGATACAGCCCTAAATTGGCTTAAAAGCGTGAAACTGCACCTGTATGTACAACTTATTTAAGGATGGATTGTATCTTTGTGTCATGTTAGCAGTGCCTGGGGCTCCTGGCTCCCTAATACTACTAATGTACCCCAGTTAAAGTATTACATGGATTTTTCTGATTTAGATATTGCTTGTCTAGTCTGGTAAATGCTTCTTTTTGATACCTATTAAATTTTACTGTGCTCTGTTTCTCATTACAGGTCCATTCCCTGTAGTAAGTTTGATGGTGGGATCTGTTGTATTGAGCATGGCCCCTGATGATAACTTTCTCATAGATGGCAGTAATGCTACAGGGACTAATGGTACTGGGACACTGATAGACACTGAAGCCAGAGATGCACAGAGAGTGCTGATTGCTAGTACACTCACATTTTTAGTTGGAATTTTACAGGTAAAACTGTTGGCTTGAAGATACAAGGTTGATATTGCTTTAATTTTAATGGGAAAATGTATAGCATGGAAATATCTACTAGGGCAGTAAGAAATTTTCCTCTAGTAAAACACAAAAGTGATGGAAAGCAGTCTCAAACTCTGAAGAGCTTTTTTTGGGGATTGTTTTTCTTGTCCTGGCCCAGTCTGTGGCAGCATGACTGGGAGTGCAGACAACAGAAGAATAGTCCTGTGACTGCAGAGCAAGAGACCTGCATGAAACTAAGTGCTAATGGTGCATATCCTGGAGCATCCTTTCACACATTTCTTCAGATCTCCTTTATTTCCTTGGACAGCATGATATTAAGCTACACTAGGCTGCAGTGGGGGAAGATGATCATAAGACTGTAGCAACAAATAGAAAAGAACTAATCATAAGAAATCACTATATGAAAGTGTAGCTTTTTGTTGTTTAGCAAGCTGTTATTCTTCATGATTTTTCCAGGTAATATTTGGAGTCCTGCAGATTGGTTTCATTGTGAGGTACCTTGCAGATCCACTAGTTGGGGGATTCACAACTGCAGCTGCTTTTCAAGTGCTTGTGTCACAATTGAAAATAGTCCTAAATGTTTCAACTAAAAACTATAATGGTGTTCTTTCCATAATATATGTAAGTATGCCCTTCTAATATATTTTGGTTTTATGCCAGAATTTTTATATAATTGTGTATTTTCTGCTTCCTTTTCATACAGCAATGGTTCATAGGTATGGTGGTAAGGATAGAGCATTCATTTAGTTCTCTCATAAAGATTTGCAGCTATTCATTTGTAGCTGTTGGACTGTAAGTAGCTGCTTTCCTGGTTACCCAGCCCATGGAAGTCTAATTGTCTTACTGAAGTCTTTCAGACAGGGAAGTTTTTCACATAAAGTTTTAATGTAGCTATCCAGCAAAACACTCCTTCTTCCCTAGGCTGTAATTTCTGAAGACTACTTTCTGTCCCACCCTTTGATTTCTGGCTTATTGTGAAGGATGTTTCCTTCTTTCTTACCAGTGTCAGGTCATATCCCAAAGCTGACTGGTCTCAGGCCCCTTTACTCTTTAACCAGTAGGCCATTCTGGCTTTGTTCTCCATTCCACACTGGAGCCATACTTATGAATACCTGAAGAAAGATGTGGATTCCTACTCTCCTACTCTGCAGCCAGGTACCTACTGGTTAGCTACAGTGAGGTTACATGTTGCAGTCACAGCTTCATTTATTGATCGTCTAGAAAGTGATCAAATGGAGAAATGTCCTGGCCAGATCACAGAAACACTGAATTCCTAGAGGTCTCACATTATGGAATAGTCTCCTTCCCAAGGAAAATTATTGAGAGTTTTTACTGACTTTAGCATGAAACTATTCAGGGTCATAGTGTTTTAGGTCTTCCATAACACTTCACATTAGAAGAACAGATTTCTAAAAGAGGCTGTTCAAATAAAAAAAACTAGAGGTCTCACATTATGGAATAGTCTCCTTCCCAAGGAAAATTATTGAGAGTTTTTACTGACTTTAGCATGAAACTATTCAGGGTCATAGTGTTTTAGGTCTTCCATAACACTTCACATTAGAAGAACAGATTTCTAAAAGAGGCTGTTCAAATAAAAAAAAAGTATTTACAGATTTTACATGCCAGTTCAGGCAACCAGACATCGAGATCAGTTGAAATAGGATGAATATAACTATGAACAGCAAGGTATAATTTAGGAAAAAAAAATCTGATGGACTATTTAAAAAAAAAAAAAAAAAAAAGAAATTGTATTATCACACTTATCAGAATAGATGAAAACTCCCTCACAACAAGGAAAATCAGATGAGACAAAATGCTATCTAATAGACCTTAGAGCTGACCAACAGGGTGATGGACTTGTTAATCCAGCAGGGTTTTTTTTTTCTGTTTTTTGTTTATTGAAGGGTGATATCTTTAGTAGGAAGTATTTTTGAAAAGGAATTACATGGTTCTTCCAGCCTCTGCAAGCCTGAGAAGAATACTGACTTCTTAGGTTAAAGCTCAAAGCTTCCATGTTCTAACAAGTGAGCCAAGTCAATGTGTTTGCAGATGTGTGTAGAGCAAAGAAATTGTGATTTCTGGTCTGCTCAACCAGTGAGTTGATGTGTCAGCTTCAGCAAGTTTTGGACTTGCTTCAGAAGTGATATTTAACAACCTGCAACACTCAGCATCCAACATTAACAGAACCCACAACCCAAAGTTAGGAAGCTACTGTTTCCCTGTGCAGGGGGAAGTGCAAGAGATGGTCAGTAAGAATGGCATCCCTGGTAAGCAGTACAACAGACAAGGAGCTACATCAGTCACCTGCAGAAAGGCATCTGATTCAGTGCTTCAGGAAGGCTTTTTCTTTAGCTAGAAAACATAGCTGATCAAGCACTTAGACATTTTATTTCAAAACTGGAGTCTTTTCAGAATGGTAGTAGCAGTACTGCTGCTGCAACCCTCCCCTTGCCTTCAGGCTGACAGCTCAGTACTTGGGGAGCCAATCGGGATGCAAGAAGTCTGTTTCTGGCCCCTTTTCTACCAGATCTATCTGTTAAAGCTGCTTCACTGTGCCTGGAATAATTACATTTTCCTGGGGACCCAGAGCAAATGAGAATTACCCTCATGCCCAGAAGGACAGAGGAGTATTTGTAGCTTTTGTAGAGAAGGGAGCTGCCTTTTGCAGCCCAGCTGTGAGAGTCCTCCAGCCTGAGACTGAACTCTGCAGGGATGGTTAGTGTACCGTAAGGTGAGGTTTAGTGACTGCTTTTCTTAAGGGTAGGATTCTCCACAGCTTGGCAGGACCCGTGTGTTCATATTCATTCTCTGGATGTCAGCAATGGAAACAGGAAACGTAGCACACAGACCCTATGTACTGGGCATATAGTGAACCAGAGTTTTCCCCGTGAGGCTGCTAGCCCATGGGGAAATAGAAAAGAGAATAGAAAAATTAATAGAAATAGAATAGAAATATGAGGATAGAAAAATGAGGATCTCCCTTGCTATTTGGGCAAAGTGAAAAAACTATAGATCTTTCCTTCCTTGCTCCAAGAACACGTAGAGGTAAAACACAGGTAGGGGTTTAGCTCTTCTTCTAAAGTATTAATTTCCTAAAAATCAGGAAGCAGAAACCCACTGTGTGCACAATTCTTGCAGTTATGCTTTTTCAGTCCAGTTCACCATTAAATCCATTAACTGATTCTGTAGCACCTTGACAGTACGTTACCCTCAGGCTCCTCCAGGCCAGAACAAAGAAGTAACTCAGCCTCTTCCCAAACCCCATGCACCTGGATTTTCTTGTGCCTATTTTCACATCCTTCAAGTCAACAGGGTTATGTTTTATGTTGTAATTTTTATTTTTCAGACCCTTACTGAAACATTTGAAAAAATTGGAACCACCAACATTGCAGATCTTATTGCTGGGCTCCTCACCATTTTTGTCTGTATGGTAGTTAAAGAAATAAACGATCGGTTCAAACACAGGATACCTATCCCTATACCAATAGAAGTTATCATGGTAAGCAAAGGAGCCTAACAAAAACTGCTAATAGTTAAAATAGATGGGGCTACCAACAGGAAGACAAGAACTCTTTTTAAGTATTAAAACTGTTTCTTATTTTATTACAGACAATAGTAGCCACTGGCATCTCGTATTCATTGTGAGGTACCTTGCAGATCCACTAGTTGGGGGATTCACAACTGCAGCTGCTTTTCAAGTGCTTGTGTCACAATTGAAAATAGTCCTAAATGTTTCAACTAAAAACTATAATGGTGTTCTTTCCATAATATATGTAAGTATGCCCTTCTAATATATTTTGGTTTTATGCCAGAATTTTTATATAATTGTGTATTTTCTGCTTCCTTTTCATACAGCAATGGTTCATAGGTATGGTGGTAAGGATAGAGCATTCATTTAGTTCTCTCATAAAGATTTGCAGCTATTCATTTGTAGCTGTTGGACTGTAAGTAGCTGCTTTCCTGGTTACCCAGCCCATGGAAGTCTAATTGTCTTACTGAAGTCTTTCAGACAGGGAAGTTTTTCACATAAAGTTTTAATGTAGCTATCCAGCAAAACACTCCTTCTTCCCTAGGCTGTAATTTCTGAAGACTACTTTCTGTCCCACCCTTTGATTTCTGGCTTATTGTGAAGGATGTTTCCTTCTTTCTTACCAGTGTCAGGTCATATCCCAAAGCTGACTGGTCTCAGGCCCCTTTACTCTTTAACCAGTAGGCCATTCTGGCTTTGTTCTCCATTCCACACTGGAGCCATACTTATGAATACCTGAAGAAAGATGTGGATTCCTACTCTCCTACTCTGCAGCCAGGTACCTACTGGTTAGCTACAGTGAGGTTACATGTTGCAGTCACAGCTTCATTTATTGATCGTCTAGAAAGTGATCAAATGGAGAAATGTCCTGGCCAGATCACAGAAACACTGAATTCCTAGAGGTCTCACATTATGGAATAGTCTCCTTCCCAAGGAAAATTATTGAGAGTTTTTACTGACTTTAGCATGAAACTATTCAGGGTCATAGTGTTTTAGGTCTTCCATAACACTTCACATTAGAAGAACAGATTTCTAAAAGAGGCTGTTCAAATAAAAAAAAAGTATTTACAGATTTTACATGCCAGTTCAGGCAACCAGACATCGAGATCAGTTGAAATACGATGAATATAACTATGAACAGCAAGGTATAATTTAGGAAAAAAAAATCTGATGGACTATTTAAAAAAAAAAAAAAAAAAAAAGTATTGTATTATCACACGTATCAGAATAGATGAAAACTCCCTCACAACAAGGAAAATCAGATGAGACAAAATGCTATCTAATAGACCTTAGAGCTGACCAACAGGGTGATGGACTTGTTAATCCAGCAGGGTTTTTTTTTTCTGTTTTTTGTTTATTGAAGGGTGATATCTTTAGTAGAAAGTATTTTTGAAAAGGAATTACATGGTTCTTCCAGCCTCTGCAAGCCTGAGAAGAATACTGACTTCTTAGGTTAAAGCTCAAAGCTTCCATGTTCTAACAAGTGAGCCAAGTCAATGTGTTTGCAGATGTGTGTAGAGCAAAGAAATTGTGATTTCTGGTCTGCTCAACCAGTGAGTTGATGTGTCAGCTTCAGCAAGTTTTGGACTTGCTTCAGAAGTGATATTTAACAACCTGCAACACTCAGCATCCAACATTAACAGAACCCACAACCCAAAGTTAGGAAGCTACTGTTTCCCTGTGCAGGGGGAAGTGCAAGAGATGGTCAGTAAGAATGGCATCCCTGGTAAGCAGTACAACAGACAAGGAGCTACATCAGTCACCTGCAGAAAGTCATCTGATTCAGTGCTTCAGGAAGGCTTTTTCTTTAGCTAGAAAACATAGCTGATCAAGCACTTAGACATTTTATTTCAAAACTGGAGTCTTTTCAGAATGGTAGTAGCAGTACTGCTGCTGCAACCCTCCCCTTGCCTTCAGGCTGACAGCTCAGTACTTGGGGAGCCAATCGGGATGCAAGAAGTCTGTTTCTGGCCCCTTTTCTACCAGATCTATCTGTTAAAGCTGCTTCACTGTGCCTGGAATAATTACATTTTCCTGGGGACCCAGAGCAAATGAGAATTACCCTCATGCCCAGAAGGACAGAGGAGTATTTGTAGCTTTTGTAGAGAAGGGAGCTGCCTTTTGCAGCCCAGCTGTGAGAGTCCTCCAGCCTGAGACTGAACTCTGCAGGGATGGTTAGTGTACCGTAAGGTGAGGTTTAGTGACTGCTTTTCTTAAGGGTAGGATTCTCCACAGCTTGGCAGGACCCGTGTGTTCATATTCATTCTCTGGATGTCAGCAATGGAAACAGGAAACGTAGCACACAGACCCTATGTACTGGGCATATAGTGAACCAGAGTTTTCCCCGTGAGGCTGCTAGCCCATGGGGAAATAGAAAAGAGAATAGAAAAATTAATAGAAATAGAATAGAAATATGAGGATAGAAAAATGAGGATCTCCCTTGCTATTTGGGCAAAGTGAAAAAACTATAGATCTTTCCTTCCTTGCTCCAAGAACACGTAGAGGTAAAACACAGGTAGGGGTTTAGCTCTTCTTCTAAAGTATTAATTTCCTAAAAATCAGGAAGCAGAAACCCACTGTGTGCACAATTCTTGCAGTTATGCTTTTTCAGTCCAGTTCACCATTAAATCCATTAACTGATTCTGTAGCACCTTGACAGTACGTTACCCTCAGGCTCCTCCAGGCCAGAACAAAGAAGTAACTCAGCCTCTTCCCAAACCCCATGCACCTGGATTTTCTTGTGCCTATTTTCACATCCTTCAAGTCAACAGGGTTATGTTTTATGTTGTAATTTTTATTTTTCAGACCCTTACTGAAACATTTGAAAAAATTGGAACCACCAACATTGCAGATCTTATTGCTGGGCTCCTCACCATTTTTGTCTGTATGGTAGTTAAAGAAATAAACGATCGGTTCAAACACAGGATACCTATCCCTATACCAATAGAAGTTATCATGGTAAGCAAAGGAGCCTAACAAAAACTGCTAATAGTTAAAATAGATGGGGCTACCAACAGGAAGACAAGAACTCTTTTTAAGTATTAAAACTGTTTCTTATTTTATTACAGACAATAGTAGCCACTGGCATTTCGTATGCTGCCGACTTGGAAAAAAAATACAATGCAGGCATTGTTAAGAGCATTCCAAGAGGGTGAGTGCCTTTGTTTTCTGCAAAATAGGTAGTATTTTAACTGGCTAAAAATCACAGTGGTAAGAGAAATATAAAAGAGATATTCAGAGCTGTAACCTGAGTTTAGAACTCAGAGCTGGAGATTTCCTGATTTTACTTCTGCCTCTGTTGCTAATGCTACCTAAATATGTTCCCTAGCTTTTCTTCATCTGTAAAATGGGCTTAGGAACATCTACCCGATTCACAGAGTTCATCTGAAGATGAAGTGCTTTATGGTCATGTAATGAATAAATGACTATGGAAAACATAAAAAAAAAAAAGAAAAAAGAAAAAAAAGGATAATTAATAACATTCTGCATAGATTTAGTTTCTGCAGACCTGAATTATCCCAATGTGGTTCATATTCATGTCACTACAGTTATTCCAATCAATCTTGTTGATTCCATAGTCAGAGGAGAAAGGATGTTGAGGATTACACTGGCAGAGACTTTAACTTGAAAGATTCAGAGCACTTCACAGTAGTAACCTTCACATTCCATTTGGTATTCAGGGCTTGATTAATTAAAATTTGTGGAAACACAGTAGGAGATGAAATGTTTTTGAGATCTGCTGAAGAAGTATGTTAACAATAATATGAGTGTCATTAACATATTTATGTAATTCTTCATATTTTTCAATACATCCTTTATTCAATGCTTCAAAAAATGTACTTTTTCACTTTGCTATCATAAGGCCAAATCTCAGTCATGCTGAGAACAATGGGAGCTTTGTTGCTGACTAATAGCATCAGGATTTGGGCTATGGTGAGCAGATAAGCGTGTTCTGTATGTCAATGGGCTGTTTCCACCTTTTTATTAACTTGAAACATTACACTTCATATTATAAGCAACCTGTATGCCTCTGCCTCAAACTCCTTGACAATTCTAGTAAGAACAGAATTTGATAAAAATTGATAACACTAACATATTTTCTAAATGCTAGATTTTTGCCTCCCGAACCTCCAGATGTGAGCCTGTTTTCCCAGATGATAGCAGCCTCCTTTTCCATTGCTATTGTTGCTTATGCTATTGCTGTATCTGTGGGGAAAGTATATGCAACCAAGTATGACTATGCTATTGATGGAAACCAGGTATGTATAAACAAAAGTTTACAAGTTCCATAGCCAAATGAAAAAAAGTCATTCACACACATTTTTCAGACCAAAACTGAATCTGACAGGGGAAATTATTTCAAATATTGAAGGGGGAAAAAAAACCAAAACAACGCTAAAATGGTCATACAATACATGACAGATTTGCCACCTAGAGATGGGCTAGATGTGTTCTATGTTCAATATGGGCTTTTCATACTAATTAATTCCTTCTGTATTGTTTTAGTGACTGCAGTAATTCTGTAAAGATAATTCAGCACTGTTTAGGGCAGTTTTCTGGTGATGTCGAGTTGATATGACCAGCGTTAGGAATCTGCTTTCCATTTCTACTTTTACGGTGCATTTTCAGGTGTGTTGCTGGGTGGGAGGAAGACAATGTCAAACTAAGAAGCTGCTCCAGACAGCTTTATGTAGGCTTAGTCTACATGCAGGATTTGTATTAGTTGAAATTTTCAGTCGCAGCACGATTTTGTTCCTACAGAATAAATTATTGTACTTCTCAGCATGACACCAGTTACATTCATATAAATTTATTTGTACCTGTATAGCTAAGTCGTGCAGCCTGTTAAAAGCAAGTGCCTACCTGCACTCAAACATACTTGAGTAACTCTCTGCACCAAACGGCTGAACTGTTTTAAGTGTTAGTTTTTAAAGGCACATAGCTAGAATGTGACATGAGCTATATGCACGGACAAGCTCTTAGAGGATTCTTGCAGTTGCCCAGTGTTTTCACCAGGGATTGTGTGGCTTGCCCATGGGTGTGGGAGAGAAATGTCAGAAAGCATCCTTGTCCTGCATCTGTGCCAATTTTGAATTTTATCCTTTGAACATATGAGAAAATACTCTCACTACAATAAATAGATAAGCTGACCACTCTGTTTAATGAGTCATTCTTTGTTTTAGTGTTAATGGATTACCTGAAGTTTGATTTTGGAAACACTGTTTTGCAATATGTAACAAAATTATACCTCTGAACATCCTGGTCACTTTGCAATATGCAAAGTTCATCTATGGTAACACTTTGATTTAAAATTGCCTAAAATAGATTGCCTTTCAGTTTAATAAATCTGAATGAATAATACACATTTCTAGAAGTGCTGTGCTGATGTGCTTCAGAGATACTAATTAAATATAGTAGTAGTAGAATTACTGTCTATAAAAGTGAAGTGCCTTCCTTTCAATACTATGCTATGAATTTTACACATGCAGCCCTGAGTGATGTGCAAATTGTTTACTTGAACTGCAGAAGTGAAAATAACATCATTAAAGCAGGTAGTAAAACAATTTTGAAGGATGGGTCAATACTATTATCTGTTAGTGTTTATCTCATCTTTGTAGGTTCATAGATTATCAAGACCTAAGAGCACTAGGATCTACACTTCCAACATTTCCTTCCAGAATATGGCTGTTACACAGGAAAAGATATGAATCATGTAGGTCTGTTCTGTTAAGGAAGGTGACTTAAAAATCCTGTTCTTGTAGTTGGAGCCTAATGAAAAACTTACAGGAAATTTCATTTTTGAGAAAAGAAGGGAGAGAGTCAAAATCAAATCTCAAATTATTTTTTAAAAATTTGCAGTGAGTGGAAAGCTCTTGTGACTGTGTCAGCTTGGTGTAAACAGTGTTTCTGTCAATTACATGGGCTTCAGGCAGCTCCCAAATGCCTCATTTCCCAGCAGAGGAATGGCCCAGATCCCAGGACATAAAGCTCCCAGGGTCCTTGTCATTTGAGCTGAACAACCAGCATCAGTAGGCGCCAGCATCTGTGACCCTGGGGCAAATGTATGAGAACACTGCCTGGGACTCAGCGTGAGTTCATTGGGATGTTCAGAGTGAAAAACTTCTGGCTCAACAAACTAGAAGTTTTCAGTGAAACTGTGTTTTATTGCTAAGTTCCTGATTAGTTCTACTAATAATACAATGCTTTGCATTAATTAAAGGCTTGTCTAAACTCAGACTGTTGTTCTGATTAAAATTATTTGTTTAGCTGCTGACACTTGGATGTTAAATTTATACTAGTTCGCTTCTTGATGCAATTACACCAGTGTAATTGTTAGAAATGTTATGTTTGAGAACATTGATGGAAATGAGCTTTAAATGACTTTATGCAAAGACAAGTATGTCAATGTTAGGGAGAGTGTACCAACTTCATTGTATTGATTTTCAAACATAGGTATTTACACTGGCACAAGGAGAATTTGCGTAAACATTTAACAGCTATTGCTAATCCAAACTCTTCTCAATATATCGCGCTACCTACTTTATAAACTACTGCAGAAGCTGTTCTCATTCTCCATTACAAAATTGTCATCAAAGATCTGTATTTACAGTATCATCCAATTATCTTTCAGGAGTTTATTGCCTTTGGGTTCAGCAACATTTTTTCAGGTGCCTTTTCATGTTTTGTTGCAACTACTGCTCTTTCACGGACTGCAGTCCAAGAAAGTACAGGTGGAAAGACTCAGGTAATCACTTCTTCTTACCAGTACTGTGCATGGCTAAATTTAATCTCATATAGGCACAGATTTCCCAATGGGATGAAAATAGCCCAATTGTGTTGCTGGCATGTGGAAAGGCGCAGGTATCTTGGCTAGTAGCTTGTGCTCTGGTAGGGAATAATTTTTGTACCTCTGCCAGAAGAGGGCAATTGAGTTTTACACAGCACGAGTTACCTTAGGGGTCAGAAATCCTTCAAGCCTAATTCCCAAAAATTTCATTCCCAATCAGTGGACTGAGTTTATCCCAGTAGGAATTCAGGATGAGGGAGGGAATCCACTCGCAGCTCCCTATGAGGCATTTAAGGTCCTATGTGCTGGCCTGAGCAGCCCTGCCATATGCTCTTCATCATCTGCCCATGTCCCATCCTTCTTACATGGAGTTTGCTGCTCTGTTTTACAGTGCTACAGCTTTGCACTTTTTAACAGTGGAGAACTACAGGTTACCCAGTAGCCCCTTTTCTTGCTGTCACACAGCCTTTCTTCTGTCAATGTTCTTCTGTAAACCCTCCAAGAGCTGCTACCTTGTGCGCAGTTGTTTACACCACCTGCTTAATTGAACTCACTCTGTGTTAGCTGAATAATGATTGCCATGTACACCTGAACACAATGGCATTTTGGCAGGCCTCTCTTGTTCTTAAAGAAATGTGCAGCTACTTGTACACTTTTATTTGTAATACTAGACACGTAGGATAAATTCTTAATATGTTCATTTCCTATAAACACTCTGTTCTTCACAGGTTGCTGGTATAATCTCAGCTGGGATTGTTCTGATTTCCATTGTTGCCCTGGGGAAACTGCTAGAGCCCTTACAAAAGGTACCGTACGTGTCCCCTGCAGCACAGCCACCAGCACCAATCACACCCAAATGCTCAACGTTGATGGACAGGATCAATAGCCCTGTTTAAACTATGATGACTGATACCAGACAAGGCCCCGATTTCTTGTTTATAATGTTGAGCACTATCTTAATGTGCAGCTTTGCTTCTGAACAACACTTGTCATTTTTCTTCACAGTCTGTGTTGGCAGCTGTAGTCATAGCTAACTTGAAAGGGATGTTCATGCAAGTGTTTGATGTTCCCCGTCTGTGGAGACAGAATAAAGTGGATGCTGTAAGTAAACCTATTTTTTTCTTTTCTCTTGGATGGCATTAAAAGGCAAAAATAAAACCAGGCAAAAACATTCAAATTTCTCTTAACTACCACATAAACAGCATTTTGTAAACATCAGAAGACTTTTCTGTGTGTCCTTAAAATGCAAGTGCCATGAGGTCAGTTAAAATTTCCTTGGTTTAGAGTTTTAGAGAGTATTCTGCTTATCTTTTTTATTCCCTATACCCCACAGTAAGGGTGCCAATCCAGGTATTCTTGTGCAGTGATGACTCCATAGCAATTAATGTAGTTTACAGCAATCCTGTGCTGAGATGGCTTGAAAATCAGAATAAAGGTGGCCTGTTGCCACCTTTCCCATTCTGCTTTTATCTTTTGCAGTTTAAATGGGTCAAAAAGATGACATTTTCTTAATTCATGTACACATAGTTATGTTGTGACCACATTAGCATCCCGCTTGCCTGGATAATCTCATGTAGTCCTCAGAAAATATGTTATCTTGTTGCAGCAAGATTAATCCAAGCTGTAATGTTGATCCATTTGGCATGCTAAGGGCTGTATCATAGAATCACAGAATCATAGAATGTCTTGGGTTTGAAGGGACATCTAGAGGTCATCTAGTCCAAACCCCCTACAATAAGCAGGGACATCTCACACTAGAACAGATTGCTCAGAGCCCCATCAAGCCTGACCTTGAATGTCTCCAGGGATGAGGCCTCCACTACCTCTCTAGGCAACCTGTTCCATGATCCACCACCCTCATATTAAATAACTTTTTCCTAATGTCCAACCTAAATCTACCCTCTTTTACCTTAAAACCATTACCCCTTGTCCTATCATTACATGCCCTCGTGAACAGTTCTTCCCCAGCCTTCTTACAGGCCCTTTTCAAGTATTGGAAGGTCACTATAAGGTCCCCTTGGAGCCTTCTCTTCTTCAGGCTGAACAACCCCAGCTCCCTCATCCTGTCTTCATAAGAGAGGTGCTCCAGCCCTTGGATCATTTTCATGTGCCTCCTCTGGACACGCTCCCACAGGTCCACATCCTTCTTGTGCTGGGGGCTCCAGAGCTGGACACAGTACTCCAGGTGAGGTCTCACCAGGGCAGAGCAGAGGGGCACCTCTCTTGATCTGCTGGCCACACTTCTCTTGATGCAGCTCAGGATGCAGTCGACCTTCTGGGCTGCAATTGCACAGTGGTGACTCATGTCCAGCTTTTGATCCACTGGTACCCCCAGGTCTTTTTCCACAGGGCTGCTCTCTAGCATCTCTTCCCCCACCCTGTATTCATATCTCTGGCTGCCCCAGCCCAGGTGCAGGACCCTGCACTTGGCCTTGTTGAACTTTATGAAGTTCACCTGGGCCCACTTCTCCAGCTTGTCCAGGTCCCTCCAGATGGGATCCCATCCCTCTAGCTTATTGACAGCACCACTTGGTGTCATGAACAGGCTTTTCTTAGGAACTATGATAACCATATCTCAGGGTACTTGCTCACATGTCCCACTGTGTTTTCTGTGGAATAGACCTTCATTGTGGCTGTTAGGGCAGGAGAAGTTTGCATGGAAAGTATTTCCCCCATGCAGTCCTTACTAGGTATTGATTTTACAGTGCCAGTACTTGCCTTAGGTAGATCTGAAATTTTTGGGTCAATAATTTTCTAGTCCTCTTTCTAGGTAAAAGATCCCACTGACTTCAGTGATAAGTGCTGAGCACTCAGCTTTTTGTGTGATTGGGTCGACTGGGTGTTCTGCCTGGGCAGTGATGTAGAGAGGAACTGAGGAGCCCACTTCAGCTGTTCTGCCTGAATATTTAGTGGAGACTTTTGAGACTGCCATTAACCTGTTCATATGAAATACCTCCCTTTGGAACAGTTTTGATTCTTAGATATCACTGCGGAGCCCCCTTCCCTCTCTCCATGTTTGCAGATGAGGTGTCTTGCAGTATTTTACATCTTGGGAAAAACTATTTCCAGCTTCTAAAGAAAGATTAACAAAGATTGTCACCATCAGAAAGACTAAAATGCATTGGTGAACTGCATCCCCTTTAATTTCACCAAAGTAACTGGATTGTTGAAATATACTGTCATGTTAAAAAATCCTACTTTCTAAAAAGCTAACTATGCCTAAAAAGCATCTTGGAGGAAGAGGACGGATTTTGTATGGAAGTCAGCTAGTTGTCAGTGTGCTATGATCATCTCCAAAATTATTTTTTTTCTACTATTCATATTGTCCTTTAGCATAACCAGGAGTAGTATGTTCTATTTAAGAGACTTTACTTTTGTTATTTCCTCTCCAGATGATCTGGGTTTTTACCTGTGTAGCATCCATCATTCTGGGACTGGATTTGGGATTACTTGCTGGCCTTTTGTTTGGATTGCTGACAGTTGTGCTGAGGGTTCAGTTGTAAGTAACACAGGATTAGAAATAATTGTTAGTCTTATACCATGAAAAAGGAAGACAGTATGTTGAATAGCAAGATGATTTATGGCAGAAAATCTGCTTGGGTTTACAAAAATTTGGAAATGGAAAAAAATCTACTCTTTACAACAAAACACTGTGTGTTCTGGCATATAATTACACTGATAAATGAGAAGCTGCATTATTTTTTATCACTATTTATTCTATATTGTGTTGGCTGTTCTGCTGGTGCTTAGCCATTTATACACCCACATAGTTGAGTCCTGAAAAGGGACAGGAACATTCCAGATCAAATATAAAAAGATGTAGGAATGGCTTCTGTAATTAATTGATCATTAAAGTAACTCTTAGAATGTATATGTACTACAGTATGTTGCAGATGCCAATAACTTTTTCACTTACTGCTTATACAAGACTGAGTGAATGCCTGTGAAAGAAGAGGAAGCATGGGATTAAGACAAACTTTTGTGCTGATGGCTGATTTGTTGCTACTCAAACAGTATATGGTAGTGGAATGGTGAGAAAAGGTGGCTTTACAGAATCTTCTGTGGTCATCTTGTTGTTTTTCATTGATGTTTTATCTGAAAATTCAATATTACTAATTTCCTTTAGCCTGGAGTCCAGAGAGTATGGTTACTAGTGATTCCAAAGGATAGTTGCACCATAAGCAAAAGCACAAAAATAAAGCCTTGCAAAAGTTTCTACAGGATAGTAGATTATAAAAAATGAAAAAAATATTCCCAAATTCAGCTCAGATTTGTGAAACAAAAATATAAAAGGGAGGTGAGGCTTTAAAACTTCAAAACAATTTGCTTCAACTGTTAAAAATATATCTGGATGGAGACTGCAATTTTTTTTGCTTTGTTATTGACAAAAATAAAAATTAAAAGGGTTGACCAAAAAGTTTTAAGTGGTCAGAATAGAATGTAAATGGATTGTCTCAGTTGATTTGAAATGGAAAAAGTTATCAGTAAAAAAAATGTTTTTTCATTCAAACCAAACTCATCTGCTTCTAAAACATTTTACTGGTTTGGGAAACAAACAGAACAAGTGATTAATTCAGCTCTCCATAAAAACTTTGCAGCAAGTAGGCTGAGACCAAAGTACCTTGTCTTTAAGAAGGACTATTCACTACAAATCACAAAAAGACCCTTGCACAGCAACACAAAACAAAGATAAACACTTTCCCACTGGGGCTATTAGTTTGGCAGAAGACAGCAAACTACAAGAGTCTATGATCAATTGTATGCAGTGATCCCTTCAACTCTGTGAATGCCCAAGTATGATGTTTACCTCCACTGTCTTTTTGTTTCTATCAGTCCTTCATGGGGTGGCTTTGGAAACATTCCTGGCACAGACATCTACAAGAAGGTCAAGGACTACAAAAATGTGAGTCACTGCTGAATTGTTTCCCTCCGGTTTACAGGCCAGTGTAAGACAAAGTTGTACCTTGCAGATTGTAGACAACCTGAAATTGGAAATGGAGTGCTCCAAGATAACACATTTCAGCATTAAGTTCTTCATCTTGATCCAGATGGTTGGCCCATATTGCATGCTGAGGCTGTAAGCTTCTAAAACCTGAATTATTTCAGGTATTAGCGAAGATAGGCTATTTTTTGTGAATTAGATATGTTGTAGAATTACTGAAACAGTTAAACTTTCTTATTAGTCAAAACATGGTTGCTGCTGCTTAACTTTATGTTCTTTGGCAACAGGTTATAGAACCAGAAGGTGTGAAGATTCTCAAGTTTTCAAGTCCAATTTTTTATGCTAACATTGATGGACTGAAAAGCAGCCTCAAATCCACAGTGAGTGACATAAGACAGTTTTGGATGCTTCTTAACTGTCTTTGAGATATCCTCAGATTTATATCTTGATAAAGTTAATTAATTTTGATGTCTTGATCCTTTTTCTGTAGGTGGGATTTGATGCAGTCAAGGTATATAATAAAAGACTCAAAGCACTGAGGAAGATACAAAAGTTAATCAAGAAGGGGAAATTAAAAGCTACGAAGGTAAAACTTTTTTCTTTTTTTTTTTTTCTCAAAGGATTACTGTTAGATGTTATTTCTTTAGCCTTAATTAGGAGTTCCTCTGTCTCATCTTTAAAATAAAGATGGGAAAGTGTGACTTATTACTGTGGTAGAAAGTCTGGGACCTGCAGGAGATGTAGCAGAGCAATACACCTATTGCTAAACACAGGCAGCTGTGACAGTCTGTTAACAAGCATGGAAGCAAGAGATTTCCTGACCTAACCTCTGCTCCTTACCATGTCGGAGTGTCTCTGTGCAGTAAAAATGATGTCCCTTTTATGTGTGCATGCTTCTATTATCCAGCTTCCTGTGCACAGGTGAGCTGTATTGGTTTGCTGGTAGACATAGCCTTCCATGTCCTCCTTAAAGATAACAGTGTATGTTCCTCTGAGTATGGAATGTACGTTTCATGGTTTGATCTACATGGCTTGATGTATCAATACAACAATAATCATCTAGACTAAATACATATGTAAGAGAAGATGAGTCACTCAGTCAGTCCTTGTGAGCAGGTGATGATGGAGGTGTTCCTAGTCACTAGGGGTCATGGGTCTCTCTGTCCAGCTGCAGTTCTGGTCCAAATTCCCCACTTAGGACCTGTTACTCCATGATTTTATGGACAGTGTTCTGTGTGCCGTTACCCTTCCCTATTCTCTGATGGGGTCATCAACACCTGGTTGGCTGGGTGCCTGGGACCTTCCAGGCTGGCAAGGAAGGAAGCAATCAGCCTGGCTCCCAGGAATCTTGAAGCTGGTAGGGAAGGGAAGCTGGTATGGAGGAAATGTTTGGTTTGTCTGCTTGGTCTACAGGACCTTCAAGGCCTGATAATGAGGGGAAAGGGAACAAATACATGACATGCTCGGTCACAGAGAATGGCTGCTTGCCTTACAAAGTGGTGTTAGTTGTGCTAACAACATTACCAGGGCTCAGGAGCAGGGGGTACCAGTCACAAATATCAGTCTTGCTCATACCTGACACAGAAGTTATCACAGGGTAGTATTTCCTGTAACTCCAAAACTTTCTATGTGATTAAATGCTATATTCCATATATTATCTGCACATTAGAATGGCATCATCAGTGAGCCTGGTATTAATAATGAAGCTTTTGAGACTGATGAGGAACCTGAGGACAATGAAGATCTTCAAGTTCCCACCAAAGAAGTAGAGATCCAGGTGGATTGGAATTCAGAACTCCCAGTCAAAGTAAACATCCCCAAAGTGCCCATCCACAGTCTCATTCTTGATTTTGGAGCAGTAACCTTCTTGGATATTGTAGCTGTGAGGTCAATAAAAACGGTAAGAGCATTTTTTTCTGGTGTTCCATGAAAACGAGACTAGTCAATAGTATGTAAATCAAGAGCTGTTAGCTGAAGTTAATTTCTGAGTCTTTAGAAGTCTGTTGTTGAAAAATATCTTTAAAAAAACTTAAGAGTATTGGGGTGTGCATATTTTAAGTGGGAAAAAAAACACAAAATAATGCATTAAAAGAACAATATGGTCAAGTACTCTAAAATTAGAACTGCAAAATGTGGTCCCCTTGTATGCATATGTTATGAAATATTTTAGTTATGTATTTTCTTTTCACATGCCTCCTGCATTAATCTGGGCACAGGATGATGCTCACTCAACACAGAGGTAGTAAAAATTTTTATCTTACCATCACTTTAGTCTTTAGCCACAAGACTTATTTATTCATTTCATATTATTTAAGTTATGAAGGATGGAAGAATTATTCTTTTCTTTATAGGGTTTTCTGTGGCTAATATCAGAGCACTATGGGAACATTAATTAGTCTTCAAACATCACACATTAGATGACCAAGACTCTAGTTTACCAGTCAACTGAAGGGGATGGAATTAGCAATCACTTCTGAAAATACTGTTCTAAGAGACTTGCCTACCACCAGGAAGCCAGGAGTAGAATCCAGACTCTCCCTTTTTAATTAACCGACGTACAAGAATGCTGTGTGCCTTGCTTCAGCCTTCTGCCTAGTTTCAGTTCACTTCCATCTTCTGACACAAAAGACATATGGGGTCCACAGACATGACTTTTTCCATATGCAGCTTTTTCATCCAAGTACAGGTCCATCTGGTGCACTGCATGAGGGAAAAATCTATAAAAAAATAATTGCATGTGCCAGTGAAAGATTGTATCATATTACACATACATGGGAGTAAGTAAAACTTGCTCAGTCCCCCTTGGTTCTCACTTCAAGAGACATGATTATTCATATTAAGAGAACAGAAGGAGAACTTTAATAGGCAGCAAAGCATGTGTACATGTAACATTGGTAGTTCCACTTGCATAGTCAAAGATAGGCCACTTGAGCAACCAGGTACTTAACTACTGGATCTTTCAGCATAGCAAAACACAGCAGTTCCTTCATTATGATGAATAAACAAAACATGTAATTTGGAATTAAGACACTCAGAAGCAAATAAAAGTGTGTGTGTACCTATGAATTACATATATACACATATGTGTATTTTCTTCTTGCAGACTTTATTTATTTATGTCCTTGTTGCAAACTTTTATTTTTTTAGATAATTAGAGAGTTTGAGAGAATTGATGTGAGAGTATACTTTGCTTCATATCAAGGTAAACATCCAAATATTTCTACTACCAATCATGCAAATAATAAAATGAAGACGAGAAGGGATGAGATCTCCAGATGTGTATATGGGAGCCTTTGTTCTAATAAAAATGTGTATTATCACACTGACAAACATGGTGGGGTGGGACACAAAGAATGGTGGGGTTTAAAAGAAATATGGAAAGTATAAGTCAAGACAAAGCTATGATTGATTGATTGATTGATCTCTCTGTACATTTGATTTCTGATAGTTGCAACCATGTATTTTGACAGTTATTTCTTAAATGACTTCAAATCATATAAACCTGTTCTGAATTCCTTTTATTCAGACAACCTTATATCTCAACTGGAACGGAGTGCCTTCTTTGATGATATTGTCAGAAAAGACATATTCTTCTTGACTGTCCATGATGCTGTGCTCTACATAAAGAATCAAATGACATATAGTGACAACCATGATCCCATATTTGAGAAGGTGAGGAAAGCCAGAAGCACATTTCTCTACCTCCTTTCATCTCACAGTCATTCTTGCAATTTCCATTGCGGTGTGGCACATTCAAAAACTAAACATGGAGCTGTAGTACAAAAAAGTGAGTCTAGTAAATTGGAGAGCTTCTGAATATTTTGCTAGATCAAAGGAAGGGTATGTCAACTCCCTGGGTCTTGCTAATGAAACAAACACAAGAAACAGGACATATGAAGAAAACTCCATCCTAAGACACATTTTCTAGTTTCTGACAACTGGCAGCTTAAGAACTTCCTCAGCTGGAGGTTGCATTTGGACCATTATATTCAACTGTCACCAATGGAGTTTCTTTGATGTGTCTGTCATACTTCTTTTGGAACCCCTTTATACATTGTAGCTTGACACTATCCTGTGGAGATGGGTTCTGCAATTTTAAATGTGTTATATGACTCGTGTTTCTCAGTTGCTTTAAGCCTGTTGGATGTGTGGATTGTTAGCTGCAATGAATAATCATTCCCCACTCCCTTTGCCAACACCATTAGTAATTTCATATACCTCTGATCAAAGCTGAAGGGTCTTATTCTACTTGGGGTATGTCTAGAAGTTGTTCTGAGCTAGTGTTCATTCCTACTGCCCTTCTTTGTGCATTTTCTAGTTGTATTCTGTGTTTTTTGAGACAACCAGAACACTCTCTAGTGTTTAAAGATGTGGACCCACATTAGGAAAATGGCCTTGTAATGTTCTTGTCTTTCTACTCCAGTTCCTTCCCTAGTAATCACCACCACAGTATTATGAAGAAATAGTATTTAAAATTAATACTAGTGATAAACAACTAGGATATTTTTAAATATTTTTTGCACACTACTGTCTTATAGTAGAGATTAACATTGTGACAAAATTATACAGAAGTTTAGAGATAGATTCTGCTTTTATTATTTTTACAAAGCCATAACTAGTCATGAGGAAAGAGGACCAAAAGCTTTCCAACATTTATGTTCTTCTCAGCTGAACTAAATCAACAGTTTTGTCAAGGAACAGTAAACAAAAGACTCTTTTAAGTTGTGAACGTTATCTTAAGGTACTTTAGAGTACTAAATCCATTTTGATGATTTGGACAACACATAACCCATCATGTTTCTTAATTTCTTTCTGCCCAGATTTCACTCATGCAGGAGTCTAAAGAACCCATAGAATTCACAGAGACAAGCCGGCCTGATGATGAACTTGATGTTCAGGAAGAGGTATGCACTGGAATGTGTCTATGACTTAAAGAATACTGCTGCCTTTATTCCTTTGCCTGTAGCACTGCATCATGCTGTGAGAGTATGGCAGGATGAACTGAGCCTTCAAGAGTTTCCTTCTTCATAAATTATTACTCTCCCTGGGTACCTGAATGTTAGAGTTTCATGAAGGAAGTCAAGTTTTTCTTGAGATGTAGTAGATTATATGTGCACAAGCACCTCCTGATCTCTGTTGTTTTAAGACTACTTTTGCCTTACACAGGCTTATAAATAGATCTAAACATGAGTTATGTGCCTAAAAGAAGACTTGGTAAGGCCCCCGAGTCCAGAAGTCTGGCTACCTCCTTTTAACACAGCAGACACCTTCTTGCACAGTCTGACCATTTTGCAGGAAGCTGCAGCAAAGCAGTTGTGCTGAACATACCTAACGTGCAACAGCCAAGTCTGTTAAGTAGTACCTGAATTCACAGAATACTGCCAGAAAATAAAGTAGCATTTACTGTTAAACAGTGCAGCACATTGTGCTGCTGTGGTACCAGCCAGAACTCCGTTCTTAATTCCCCATCTAAAATGGGGTGGAGGCCTGGGCTTGGCTTCTCTGCTCCAGCTGCAGGAAGGGAAAGGGGCTGGAGGCTTGATGTGACCCTGCTGTCCGTCATATTCTGGCAAAATGCTGCAGCAAGGGTGCTGTGCATGTGGGATGCAAAGGTTCCTGGAGGGAAGTAGGTAAGAGGAGGTTGTGGCTGGGTAGAGGTTCTCAGCATCACCCTGCACTGCAGTTTCTACCAAAGCATGAATCCTGTAGGAACAGGTCAGGTCTGCTTGGAAGGCAGATTAGGAAGAGGAGAAACTGAGACCCTAAGTAAAAGCCTCTCAGACTTCAAGGCTTGGTAAGTAGATTGTGAGAGTTGGTGCCCCTGATTCATCCCTCCCTTTCTTGGTTGCTATGGATATTGCAAGAGAGCCAAATATCCATTCTTTAGCACATATAGGGGGAGCTGCACTTTCCACACTTCCTGTAAGTCACAGTGCAGGAAGGAATGAAGGATTAAAAAAACTAGAAAGACACCATGATTCTGTAACAAAAGCATTTAGGAATGGCAGGCCAGGCCAGAAAGACTTGAATTCTGATTTCTATTGACAGGATTGCTTAGATAGTTATATTTGTGTCACTAAATAGTGACAATAAATAGTGTCAGAAGATAAGCCAGACACAAAATTATCAATCCAAGGTCAAAGAATATTCTGACAGGTTTCTGCCCCCCACCTTTATAGCCACATTTTGAAGATAAGAACTGATCATCTTCAGACCTGCAGGTTCCTGGCTGAATTGCCTTACACAGACACGAGTCAGGGAGACTCTACCTCAGAACAGTTATTGTGTACTTTGACTCAGGCCAGGTTGAACCTGGTCATTTTTAGTTAACACATACACAAACTATTTTTCCAAGCAGTGTGTACTCAGAACTAACTGTGGTTTCTTTTTCTCCACCTTTTGAAAACCATTTCACTAGGCTATGCGCAGACTTGCTTCATGAAGATGGACTGCTGGTACTGTCCTGCCTGTGAACTCACAGCAATATTCATGCACCAGCACTATATAAGCATTTTCTGCAATGAAACCAATCTTTGCACTTGAAGAAGACCCTGATTGTTTGTCTGAATGATACAGATCTCTAGAAATCTCCAAATTTTAGCTAACCCTATCCTGGAAATATTCTGGACCTTGATTCAGCAAGCACTTTCCAATATGATATATTGATTAAAAAAATTTTTAAAAATAAAATAATCAGAATACTGTTACAAAAGATGAGCTCAGTTTTGGGACCAGTCAAGCAGAAGGTGCATTATGCTATTTTATCAGTGTGTACAGAACAAAAATGCTGCTTTGTGGTCTGCCCAGGAGAGTTGAAGAGCCCAAAATTTTGGATGGCAGGCCTTTTGCTATTTGCACAATGCCTAGGAGGAGGGCAGGAGTTCTAGCTGGAGCAGGACTGTGATTCTAGAATGTTGGTGTGAGCACACATGCTGAAAAGCCTTGAGAAATGTATTGTGACCATTTTTTTCCAAGCAATGCCTTAAATTGCTGCAGGTTGTTAGAGAACTGAAACAGGTGACAGGTGAAACAGTCACATGAATTTAAAACAGCACTGAACTCCTATAAATAGGGTAAGTTTCTATAGAAAAGACCCTTGGATGTGGGTTCATTAGTTCTGTATTAATCCCATTGTAGCAAATCATGCACTGCTATTAATGATCATCCCTAAAATGAATTATACACAGATTTTTTTTGCTAGGTTACATATCTTTCATCAAGAGGCAAATCATGACATCAATTAGATTAAGGAAAACTTTACTTCCCAAGTACTTCATGGAATCTGTAGAACAGGCTGCTACTGAGTGCAAGTAAGAAAGCCAGAATGTGACCAAGTGTAGAGGTTTGTGGTTTTTTTAAATGGAATATAGGAATTAATTTAGTTTAATGAATAGTTATATTTTTATATAGCATGTTTTTTTTTCTTTTAATACTCTACATCAAACTGCTGTTGTTCTTTTACATTTGACAGTCCATTATGCACAAGTGCAATAATTTTCAAAAGATAAGGGATTTGACCTGCAAAGCTTTCATCCTTACTTTAGGACTATACAAAGTAGGTAAGCAAATCAATGTTCCTACATTTTATGAACAAGAAATGTGTGTTGATGGAAAACAGACTGGTAGCTTGATTTTTTTAGCACTACATTCATGTTTTAAATTGAAAAAAAAAACCCTGCATGGTTACAGAACAGATAATAACAAAAGTGTAAGAAATGTCCAGGAATAAAATCCCTTTAAGTTTCACTATGTGGGCTAATTAGTTTCAGCATGGTCACATATTTACCTCTCCTTATTCAATTATGTCAGAAAAAAATGTCCTGTATCACGCTGCACAGAGATTATTTTTGCTGGAAGTAATATAAGCAGAAAATCTTTGGTGAAAAGCTAAGCACTAAATAAATTATTCTGTCCTAAGGACCTGAGTGAACTCCACCAAAATCAGTGAAAAAGATCCTGTAAACTTCAGTAAGTTGGACAGTATCTTACACAGTGGGCAACAGCACCAGACTGGCATCTTTATTCTCTAAGTAAGGCCAAATCTTCAGCTTTCATGATAGACTCTGAAGTTTCTCATTTCAAATACAATACAGGCTTGAAGCTGGATGAGACTGATGTCCCAGACCAAGCCATCATGAGCACAGGTTTGTATTCACATATCCTTTGTCTGTCAGATTGACACCTCCTCCAGCTGTGGTGAGGTGTGTGTTTCAGAAGAGGCTGATCTGCACCTCCTCAGATGGAAGTATTAATAATTTCTACTTAGGCTAATGCTTGGGCTCCGGCTGGGACGTGACAATTCACACTTTTAGCACTACCTGTCCTTACTCTCTCCCCTCCCACTCGGCAGCCCAAGGCAGGCACTTCTTCCCACATTCCTGACAAAACATTCCTATCAGTCCATAGTCCAAACTTGTATTAACCTGAATGGAAGGCACAAGGGCACAGCAGCAAGATGAAGCCAGATACTTGTTTCTAAGAAGCTGTGCTGCTTTTCTAAAGAGGGTGCACATTTTATATACAAAGTGAAATATTCTACCTGGGACTGCTGAGTGAGCTTGCAGCTAACTTTTTTATGCAGAACATATGGTATAAAAAATGATAGCAGTGGGATTTTATTTATTTTATTTTTTTTTCCTAAAGAGAACATCTGCACTGTGAAGCTTGAGTACAGCTTCTTACTTGGCAGAAATGTGGGCTTACTTTTTTTTTTTTTAATCTTCTCCAGTTCTTGTCCATGCAGGTCTTTAGAAAAAGCAATTAAATCTTCAACAGTCTTCCATTTTCCTTTCCAAATATGACATTTCAGCTGGAATTGTGATAAAATATGATGGAATGCACTTATTCTTGGCCTGCCTGTTTCTTCCAGCCATGGTTGTATTTGTTCTTAATTTAACTGGCACAAAATGTCCAACTTTTTCTGAAAAAATAGCATTTCCCATAAAGCCCACATTTATACAGAATGCGAAGAGGTATGCAGATGTCATTCAAATACCTTTCTCAGTGGGTCAGAGGGTATGTGCTTAATTTTTCTATCTATATATCCATCAAAATGAAGGACTCCAAAATAATGGATTTTATAATGAAGCTAAAATTCTGTAAAACTCTGTACTAATTCAAGCATCCGTAAGTAATACAACTAGACATGCTTGTATTTTTTCCAGTAAAAAGAAGAAGTAATATTTTTATATGCATTTTCTGTATTCTGTCTTTGCATGTCAGGTATTAATTTTTGATGTATATTTTCAGTTTTTTACCCTCTTAAAAAGCTGCTTTTTAAAAGGGATTGTATCCATGAACTAAAAAAATAAAGTTGTGTATACTGAAAATGGGCTCCATGCACCTGCATGTTTGTCTTTTCAAACGTTTTTTCTGTTAATTCTTATGATGGAGAAATAAAACATTATGGAGGGATCAGTGTTGCACTTCCCTTGGGTCTGCCTCTGGAGGAACAACAATGGAAAACTTGTTCTCTCTGCCCGGTGGGAGTAAGACAAGAAGCATTAGATTAAATGGCAGCTTTTAAATGTTAAGGCTGTAAAGATACCGAGAGAGATTGGGACACAAGATCCCAATCCTGGAGGCTTTTAATGGGACAAGTCACCAATCTGAAGTGTTTGGAGTAGGATTTGGGATTGTGGAAAGACTGCTCGAGGCCACTTTCTACCCTATGACCTATGGCTTAATTGTATTTATATTCCTTCTTTCAGTGCTACAGAAGCACTCTGTGATAAAGACTATCCCACTGAATCACACAGGACTTACAGAGGTCTAGCGATGGGAACTGCACATGCAACAGGCTTTGAGGCAGCGCGCTCTGCTGCCGTGAAGCTTCAGGGAGGCTGGTTTGCTGTCCCAGCAAAAATTTTCCTGCGCCCGCCACTGCGGGAACCTGTTCCTGGCGAAACGCGAGGCTGAACAGCAGCATCGCAAGTGAAGCCGAGTGGTTTCACACGTGTCCCGTTCCTGGGCCGCCCGCACCGGACGAGACCCGCTCCCGTTTAGCACAGGCGGGGGAGCGAAGAGACCCCCTCTCGCTTCAAGTGTCACCCTTCTAGAAGCGACAGGCTCCCCTTCCCTGCCGCTCACTGCCCTGCCCTGCCCTGCCCCGGCCCCAC
>NW_009953065.1:268957-290379 GCF_000747805.2 Chaetura pelagica
GGCTGTTTGAGGCTGCGCTTCTCGGGATCCGCGCCCATAAGCTGGTGTCTGGTGCTGTAGTTGTGCTCGTAGGAGACTTTGTCGTGCTTTGTGGCTTTGGTGCTTCGCTGCTTCCTGCGCTGGCCTAGTCTGGTGAATTAATGAGTGCACGTGAAGGGTTTTTTGTTGTTTTTCTCTTCCCCTTAGCAAAGGCTGCATTGTAAATGTATATGTGAAGTACAGTAGTTGAGCTGCGTTTGTGAATTCTTAGCCACAAATACAAACAAGTTCTGAAAAGCTGATGAAGGTGACAGTTCAGCAGAAAAAAAGCAGGATGTATCACTTCTGTTCAGAGCTTGCTCTTAACAGATTTGGTATATTTTTCATATTTTTTTCTGGACTTGAGCCTCCAGTTGTGCTTTCACAGAGTGGAATTTATTACCCTTCCATGATATGTGAATGACTAGTAAGCCTGCTGATTTGCAGTAGTTGAGTAGCTAACTCATGTAACTATTCCTGGATTGCAAAGTTATATGGAAGAAATGCATCAGAAATTATTTTTTCCCTATTGGCAGTTCAGTGGACTGAATAATACATGAGTTGTCTATGTGTTTAGTTTGTTTTAGTTATCCCTATTTGCAAACAGATTGAGGTCTTGCAGAGACACTTTCTGGTCTGTGGTGTTGTGATTTTGTGTATTCTGATAGAATTTCCCAACAAATGGAGAACAGGTTTAGCATTGTTATCTCTGCTGTCCTGGGCCAGCAGGCTCTGGGGAGGCCTGGTGTCACAGCTGCCTGATTGCTGGATCATTTGTTTAGCCTACAGGACAGCCTAAACAAAAACATCAAATGAAGAAAAGTAAAACCAGGCTCCCTTCATTTTGCCTTTTTTACATATTGCTGTTCAGAGCAAAATGAGTCAGCTGCAGTGCTAAGAGGGATTAAATACCTTTGATCTGTTAGAGGACACTGAGGGCTCTTGATTTTCAGGTAAAGTGGCTGTCAGGGCACAGTCCAAATGTGAAACTTTGTTGCAGTTCCTAGTTTTGGTGGTAGATGCTGAATAACTTAGTGCAATCTCCTCTTGCAATTGTTTTTCCCCTCTTTTTTTTTTTTTCCTGCTTGTGTTGTGTGAGGTGGTTATAAGCTTTGGGGGACTAGTTTGTGAGGTGTTGTGCAGATTTATGCACAATTGTTTTTCCCCTCTTTTTTTTTTTTCCTGCTTGTGTTGTGTGAGGTGGTCATAAGCTTTGAGGGACTAGTTTGTGAGGTGTTGTGCAGATTTATGCTAACGGGGCCCTGATTTCATTGCCCAGATGCTTTGGGGCCTAGGTGATCACTCTGGGGCTGCAGTGCTGTAGCAGGGGAATGGCAGGGCTCACTCTCTGGAGCAGCTGGTGGCACATCCCTTTGAGGCTGAGCATGTCCTGTGTTGAAACACCTGTCAAAATGGCATTTTCCGTTAAAATGAACGTGAGCTGGGTAGATTCCTGAGGGACATACCTTTATTTTTGGGTGAATGAGATGCTGTGCAGTGATTTAAAGGTAGACTGACTGGCAGGAGTTGTATCCCCTTCATTGGTGTAGCTTTTTGCAATAACTCCTCTAGATTATCTCTTGGAGCTGATGCACGTATCAGGCTATTTCTTGCTTCCTTTGCTCTGATACTCAGATTTCAATCTGGTTAAAGAGAATTCTGTATGTAGTAGGCAACAATAATTTGCAGTTTAGCAAGGGTACCACTGCATACTCTTAAGTACTGATACTTTGTGATACTTTATACTAAATTTCTAACTGATATGTCAAGATGCTGAGTTAACATGGAATCGGGATTCCTTCCAACTGTAATAAACAATTTACATGAATTGTAAAAATGATCTTTTCTCATGAGAGGTTCTGTGTTGTCAAGGTTGTACAAAGAATTGACTCTTCAGTACTGTTCAGGCTGTGAGAAGAACTATACAATTAATATTTTTTTCCTGTCATGGAGAAATGACAGACCAGCTCACTTTTAAAAATAGCTTTATTGTTACAATTAGATTTCCTAAAATCATAGTTGTTCCAAATAAAGTTTTATAACTTGACTTCTAGAAGAAATTATATGGGAAGATACTTATTTTCTAGTGATTAAACTTTGACATGTAGTTTGAGTCTCAGACAAGGTTTAAAAATTATTTTTCATAGAACTCTTAATATTTATCCCTTTAGAAACTATTAGCTAACTGAAAAAACTTTTTTTTTTTTTCACATAAACTTTTTTTTCCTCCATAGACAATGATTTACAAGGAACAAATAGTTCAGGATCATTGGGTGGTCTTGACGTTCGTAGAAGAATCCCTATAAAGCTCATCTCAAAACAGACCAGTAAAGCCAAACCTGCACCTCGAACTCCAAGGAGTATGAACAGGATGCCTTCAAAGACACAAGCTGGTGATGAAGGTAAATTAATATCAATACTAGCCCTGTAGTAGGGAAGTAGATCATTCTGCAGCATTGTTCAAGACTTTAATTCAGCTTTGGAGAATTAGAGCCTGAGTTTCTGTCCAAGCTCAAAGTAAGTTTCAGATTTTGGAGTACTGCTGCATTATAGAGATTAAATGGTGTATGTTCCCAAAACAGATTGTCTGACTGTACCTGTCTGTAGAATGGGCCCAGCAGATTAGATATGATATAGCATTTCTTGATGATTTCAGTACAGACTGACACATGCTTCTAGTAGCTGCTGGTGTCAGTTAGGAAAGCGTTGTAGTTGGCTTGTTTCTTTCTTTTCTTTCTTCTTTCCACAGAAGAATTTGATTATAACGAGGAGGAGCGATATGAGTGCAAAGGAGGTGAAATGTTTGGCAACCAAAGGAGATTCCCTGGACCCATCTTTTGGGACTATAAGGTAGAGTCATGGATAGGAAGCTGTGACTCTGTGAATTACACCAACCTGTAGGTAGTCCTGGTAGATACCTTCTTAAATAAAAGCACTTCCATTACTTTTGGCTGACTGAAAATACATTCTCTGCTTTCTTATGCCTGTGGTGTTCTTGCTTCCTTCTCACCTAAGTCAGAAATAATGAGTGTGTTGGTGATAATTAAAATGAGAAGCTTTAGTGATGCTAGATTTTTTTCTCTCACCCCTTTTTCTCTCCTGTCAGATAAACTTGCTGGGGGAGAAGGATGATACACCAGTCCACTTCTGTGATAAGTGTGGATTGCCCATCAAAATGTATGGACGCATGGTGAGTGAAATTATCACAGTGGAAGGTGCACCCATAGTTTCTTTTTAGGTAAAATTAGATTTTACTGTGTCTCTATGAAGCTTCTAGGGGTTACTGATTTCAATGGACCTCTGAGTAAACAGCAGAAGAGAATCAGGATGGAACCAGAGACCTTCATTGCCGAAGTGTTTTAGTTTCATCTGTCTGGCTGATATCACATTATCCCCTGATTTAAAAAACTAAACTTGAAAATGTTAAACAAAAAAAACAGAACACCATCAACAACAGAAAAACCTTTAAAGTGGGTTTAGACCTTACATGACTTAGCTTTAAAAATAAGCTCTTTAAGACTTGTAATGAAGTTAGAAAACAGTTTGCTTTTATGTTGCTTTAAGATTAGCATAACAAAATCCCTGAGATCATTTTAGACTTCTAAGTGTAACGTGTAATTAAGTCAGACTTCAGGATCTGACTTAATGAGAGTTAATGCTTTTGAAATTTCCTAGCAGCACAGGTGTAATTATATTGGGTATGCAGCTCTGGAAGTGTTTAGTTTTGGTATTATTGCAAGACTTAAACTTTTGCCTATATGGTTTTACCAAGTCTTAAGAAAACTAATAAACCTACCCCAAAGAAAACACAAACTCAACACAAACTGTTTCAGAAAGTGTGTACACAAAGATGCTGTAAACTGCTAACTACCACTATGCCTATTCACCTCAAAGGCCACTTTTATTACTAGAAATTGCGTGCTGGAGGGAGGAACTGTGTTCTGCAGAGTGACATGGATACTTATGTTTTGACAGAGCCATTTTTTGTCTCTAGATACCTTGCAAGCATGTTTTCTGCTATGACTGTGCTATACTACATGAGAAAAAGGGAGACAAAATGTGTCCAGGGTAAGTTCTCTAAAGATTTGTTATTAAAGGAAATGTAGGAATGTAACTGAAGTATCTTGTTTGAGACACTATATTAACATGGTTCTTACTTGTGACCATTTAGCAGAGGCAGTAGAATACTTTTTACTGTATCACTTGATTATAGTTTTATATACCATGTTTTGGGATTTTGAAGAGTTGAGAGTTTTCTTTGCTCTTTAAGTATTTATAGGGATAACCTGTGATTGCTCTAATTTGAAAAAGAATAAACAGGAGTTTAATTTCCATAGTGAGAGTGACTGTTGATAAGTCTTAATGTGCAGAAGGAATTTGTGTTAGAAACTGACGCTGTTTCCACCTCATGGAATTTTTATGTTCTTTCATAGTTGTGTTTGGAGACTTAAATCTAGATAAACTTCAAAATCAATGAAACGTTTCTTTCATTGCTGCAGTGGTGAAAAAATTGTCCGTTCTAATTTGAGTAATGACAGTAAACAGGTTGATTTTTAACAAAACCAAATAATAACAGATTGAGCTCTCTGATGACAGCAAACTAATACTCTCTTCTGATTCAGCTGTAATGAACCCGTGCAGCGCATTGAGCAGTGTGTCCGAGGGTCTCTCTTCATGTGTAGCATTGTTCAAGGGTGCAAGAGAACTTACCTGTCGCAGAGAGACTTACAAGCTCACATCAACCACCGTCACATGAGAGCTGGAAAGCCTGTTACTCGTCCTCCGATCGAGCCTGTGCATCCTCCCATTGCCCCGCCCCCTGCCGAAATTCCTGAGCGCTTCATCATGCCACCTGAGAAACATCATATGAGCCACATTCCGCCAAAGCAGCACATCATGATGCCACCACCTCCTTTGCAGCATGTGCCACATGAGCATTATAACCAGCCACATGAAGACATCCGTGCCCCTCCTGCAGAGATGGCCATGGCTCCGCCGCCACCCCGCCCAGTCAGTCAGGACACCTTCCGCATTTCAACCCGAAAACACAGCAACTTAATAACTGTCCCTATTCAGGATGATTCGAATTCAGGTGCTCGAGAACCACCTCCACCAGCACCTGCACCTGCTCATCATCATCCTGAATACCAGGGTCAACCAGTGGTATCGCACCCTCATCATATTATGCCTCCACAGCAGCATTATGCACCACCCCCCCCACCACCTCCACCAATAAGCCATCCGCTGCAGCACCCTCCCCAGGCAGCAGGTACTCCTCACATGGTGTATAGCCAAGCTCCTCCACCACCAATGACCTCTGCTCCTCCTCCAATAACCCCGCCACCTGGACATATAATTGCCCAGATGCCACCATATATGAATCATCCTCCTCCAGGACCACCCCCTCCTCAGCACGGAGGGCCCCCTGTAAATGTAAATGCACCCCCTCCCCATCACTATAATCCTAACTCTTTGCCACAGTTCAGTGAAGATCAAGGAACTCTTAGTCCCCCTTTCACGCAGCCTGGGGGAATGAGTCCAGGGATATGGCCAGCTCCAAGGGGGCCACCTCCACCTCCAAGGATGCAAGGGCCTCCTGCTCAGGCCCCACTCCCTGGACCCCACCACCCTGATCAAGCCAGATACAGACCCTATTACCAATGATACGAGCAATTATATGAATAGAGAGTGCTATGAAGAAGATAAAGCTATATACAACAGCCTTTTAATTAATTGTTTTGGGGTTATTTTGTTGTGGTTTGTTTTTTTTTTAATACTGTCATTTTGACTGTGAGACATTTTGGGGTTTGAATCTTAAATAATTTTTAAGCCTTGGCTGTAGGACTCTGACTTCAAATATTCTGTAGTGCTAAAATAAGTGGCTTAGTAGACCACGGTTGCATTTTAACAGAACTTCTATCTCTAGTGTGGCTAAATTGTCCTGAGATGAACACTTGTAATATTATTTACTGGAGAAAATGAACACGTGTTGTACCATTCTGAATATTGTTTTTGTTAAATCCAGTGTTTAGTTTCACTTGTGATACATTTTTGTTAACCTGTGTACAATAATTAAATAGAAATATGGTTGTAAAAGTGGTGAGTGTTTATATGAAGTTAACACAGACCTGGTTGTGGGGAACCATTTTTGGCATTAATGCTTTCCAAATGGGCAGCGTAATGAAATACTAAGGGAACTTTAATATTTCTCCTACTAACAGTTACCATTACTTATTAAAAAGTCAGGCTATGGTGAATTTATGGCACTAGAAATCAGGCATGCAGAATATTCCATTTCAGCTTTTTTTTTTTTTTTTTTTCTCCTTTAAATGTATGCAGCAAGATACCTTTTGCAGAAACACAGCTTTGGGCATGACATGAAACCAGCTAAAAATGTCTTGTGGGTTTATTGTTTGGTTTTGTTTTCGGTTGTTTGTTTTTCTTAAAGCTAGTTTTGGTCCAGAAAGCTCTGTTTGCATGTACTGGGGTTGAATTCAAGCTATTGTGTTTACCTATGCTTATTTTTGTGTGGCAGTGGCTGTGAATTGGCTTGCCATGTCTATGAGAAGCAGATTATTTTTGGTAGGGAAGTGGTGTTTGCCTCTGTCACTTTATGTAATATGTACAGTAGGAAAACTTCCCATTTGGATAACCAAAAAAAAAGGTTTGAAATCCCTTTGTAGATCTAAAGAAATAAAAAAGCTACACATCCTTTATCTGCTTTGATTTTGTCATACAGATTTAATTGAACAGACAATAGTTAGGTGGGTTTTTTGGGGTTTGTTTTGTGTTTTGTTCCTGAAGTACACTATAAGCAGGCTCTTGGGTCTGTTTTGGCCCAAAATTTATGTTTTATGAGGATTTTTTTAAAGAGAGATATACTAAATAGAAAATGTTCTTTTCAGTGCAGCTGGTACCAGAACCAGACAAGAGTAAGACTCTTGCTGTCTTGTTTGGAGTGCTAACCTTTACATTTCTAATCAAAGTTGGGCTGAACCTTTGTTTTTTTTCCAAAATGCCACATTTCTAACAGTAGTGTTTTTAGATGAAGAAGTCCTTTGGGTTTTTTCTAAGATTTGTCATTTTCTGCTGTTCTCTAATAGTCTGAACTATCTTAAAGCCTCAGTGTTACTATTTATTTTGTAAACCTTTCCTGCCTCTTAAGTGTGAAATTTGTGAAAGTGCTTTGGCTGTGCAACATAACAAGTTTTGTAATTTTAAGTATAAACTTCATATTTTTTAATTACCAGAGCAAGGGCTCCTTAGATTTACTCTCTGTCCTTAGCTGCCATTGATTTCCTTGTGACTGTGGACAAATCTTTTAGACTGTCTTTCAAATAAATAATTCTTTAGAGATGTGCAAATAAATTCTGAGATACGCAAATAAATTATGGGGTACAGGAATGGCCACTAAGTGTTAACTGATTTAAAGCCTGCTTAGCCTTTAATGTGTAAAAGCTATAATGTGCTTCTTTTTAAGACAGTTCTTTGTTTTGGTTTTTGGAAAACAAGTCATTTTAAATAAATCACACAAAACACACTGCAGAGAGGCTGGTTGTGACAGTATGCTATGGAATGGGGTTGGTTGAAAATATAGTGTTTTGGTGTGTATGAAGGCGAAAATGTTTCTGCCAGCATTATTTTGTTTCAGTAACTTGCAATAAACCCCTGAGGAGCTTTTTAAGGACCCCCTTTGGTCACTGTTAAACTTGGTAGGAGGTAGGCTTAGGCAGGTTTATGGTGCAGCATCCAACTTCATATGGGAGGAAATCTGTGTGTCTTAATTAATACTGTCTTGCTCTGCAAAGCCAAACTTAGATGGGGTGTGTCTGTTTTAAACAGACTTACTAATGGTTCTAGGTACCAGCTTCATTTTCTTTAGGGGGAAAAGGCAACACGTGGGCTTGTGAGGATACCTCATTACAGGCTTTTGTGCAGGGAGATGCATCAACCTCACCTGTGCACTATTTTGAAAAATAAGACATTCTGAAATCAGTTGGTATCTGTTAATTGCTGGTGATGAGGAAATACGGCAGCTATCCATGATGAAAGTTTTTAGAAAAAAGTCAGGTTACCAGCTTTTCTTGTATGTTAGCCAGTCTATTGTGAAACAGATGAAGTGTTCAAATGTAATAATTCTGGGTCCACTGCTTTTCTTCTTGAAGTTATTGATAAAGAGCTTTTCTGAAAATGCTGAGGCAGTTGAATTGATTAAGGGGAAAAAGCAGCCCTTGCTCTATCAAAATGACAAATATTGCATAGAGAATGTGTGAGAATTTATTTCTATTTGTATTCGACCAAAGGTGACATGTCATATAAAGAATGACATATTATTGAAAAAGCAGTGGGATCCTTTGAATTGTTGGGTGACCATTGACCAAAAGACTCTGGGATCAAGGGAAAAATAATCTTACATAGGCAAAATGTGGACTTGGGTCAAATTTCTATGTCCTGCTTGGATAGGAAGACCTAAATCATTTTTTTTTAATTTATTAAGTCTTCAGTGTACCAATGTAACTAAGGGTACTGTTGATGCTTTCATATTTGCAAAGTTAGTGTCTGTGTTGGTCAAAATGTTAACAGTGGTTTTATTTTGTTTGTGGAGGTCTGGTCATGTTTTGGGTTTGTTGGTTTTTTTTGCTTAGTTACTTTTTTGGAGTTTCTTTTGTGAGGTACCTGATTGTTCCAGTGTGAAGTTCAGCAATGCCATATATTGTATTTAATTGTATAACTCACAGGTTTAGAAATGGTGAGGTGTACTTGTGAATTCTTTGGTTTCCTACTGACATCTTCCTGTAAAGGCAAATGTTTGAATTTAATTAATTCATTTCTTTTTAATAAATATCCCTGTTGGTGGCAATGATCTCCCTCCCAAGGCATTGCTGAGCAGATCTCAAGGTTCACAGAGGTCTCTGATGACATTTAAATTTGTCAGCCATTGGAGGTTCTTCTAATAATGTCACGTAAAGGAAGGAAAAGGGGTTTCGTGATGGTTTGTGACCAGCATGGAATGACTGAAAGGACACCAGCAGATGGTCTGGAAACATCTGTGGTTTAGATGCTTGTCTCTGCAGTTTATCTACAATTCCATCTGTAACTTTTCTTAAAGGTTTGCCTGCAACCATGCATACTTTACAACAACCTGGCTAATTGTATGAACATTTATTTCATGTTTGGTAGTGTTTTAGAAAGCTATTTGTGTAAAAGTTGGATATCTAGATGTGTTAATTGATGTTTTTCATGCCTTTTAAGAAAGCAAGATTAAAAATGTAGCTTGTTATTTAAAAATCTGATTCAAGAGAATTAGAAAACCTTACTGGATGGAGTTTCTGCTTCTCACTTACTGCTCTCAAAGCAGTGTCAGGTTCTGTTTGTTCAAAAATAAAGTGGAGGTAACTTGTGTTCATTCCATGTTAGAGTTGTCATACGTAGCAAGGGAGAAAAAACTGTCTCTCCTGTATTACATGAAGTGTTCTCAAAAGCACATTTGTGGATTAAGACTGAACACCTCTCCTTAAAAATGTTTTCTGCTCTGTAAAACCTGTGTCTGATGTTGTGTTGCTTTCTCTGCTTGCAATGCTGTGTTGCTGACAAGAGGAAGGGCGTGCACAGGGTGGCATCGGAAGGTGCTGTTCAGCCTGGGAATCTGGATGAGCACAGCAGATTTTTGCACTCTAATATTGAATTTGTGGGAAATAAGTTTGAATTTCTCCTGCTCGTATATATGAAGAGTGCAGTGCAGCAGAGAAATGTGCAAGGTTTGTATTCATTTTCATCCTGACTCCACATTTCTAAAGGAAATGTCAGTGTTATACAAAGTGTATTTCCCCTGTTTTTTATTTTATGGTGTTAAAAACAATCTTAGCAATTGTTAAATCATCTTTATGTAATGATGGTGCCCTCTCAACTGGAGTTTCTTCAGTGTGTTCAGGTATGTTATGTTCACACTAGTGATACATTTTGTAAACTGAACTATCTGCGTTTGTTTGGGCAATGTGAATAAGAATAATGAAATTTAAAGTTCCTTTTAGTCTTGAGTTAGCCATAAGGTAGAGCAAATTCAGAAACTTCCTACTTTGAATTGCATCTCCTTTTTCTGTAAATATGAGGCATTAATTTTGGTGTTTTTTGTTTGCTTTTTTTTTTTTTTTAAATAGTTTTCTGTTTTGAGTCAGTTCATGAGTTTAATACCCTAAAAGATTAAAAATTCCAACATATGTCTGGAAAAGAGTGTGGGTGGAACAGCAGCAGGAAGCTGGCAGATTAGCTCGGTCATCTTGAGACTTTTATAATTCACATTGGTAATAGAATGCAGATGATTCTCGAGTGCTGCTAAGGCTGATTGTAACACCACCTCTGTTAATGGAAGAAGTGATACTGCATGCAAGCAGGCAGGAATGATTACGTTTTTATGCAGTGATGTTTTACAAAAGAACTTCAGGTTAACTGCTTAAAGGCCAAATGAGTAATTTTTAATAGATGTGAATACGTGTGTTGGTCAACAAGTGTTTTCTTCAGTTTTATTTGTGAAAACCAGTGCTTGAACACAGCTCCAAGATAATTCATGGTGAATTATTTCCTACATTAAATACAATCCCATAAATGCTAGTGAGAGTTCCTGTACTTGTTTTTTGCCATTTCTGGATCAGGTAAACTTTCAGACTTTTTCTTAAGAAAGGAGCAGATGTTTTCCTAAGACAAGTGAGAAAGGAAAGCTGTCTACGTTCAACACATGAATGAGGAACAGAAAACTGTGAATGACATTTCTTTCCAGTAAAAAAGTGCTTACAGGTATTTTTTCCTTAATAGAAGCTTAGCTTGAAATTGAAAAAAGAGATTTGCATGTTACAGTGCTCTCTCCATTGACCCCAAGACCTTGAATCACTGAATAACTTCTTACTTCTTTTGTCTCTGTATTTCACACAGGCAACCTCATCTGCACTGCAGTGTGAAAACCAGACTTGAAAGTAGACTTGAGCATCACAGGCTTTATGGCTTCTGGGTTTTCTGTCCCTCTTGCTGGCCTTAAGATGTCTGTAATTTAGTTACCAAGCATCTGCTCTGTGCTGAGGAGATATAGGCTCAGGATGTGAGAGAAATAGACACCATACCTGTCAGATCTCCAAAAAGAAAGCAGGTATGAAATTTACCTCTTAGCTTATTCTTGAGTAAAATGTTAAAAAATGATACATGGTATTGCTGTAGCCAAGCAGCAGCAGTGCTCAGTGGAAGAGCAATATCTAACTTTCCAAAGGGACCTGTCCCAAGAATAAGCCAGTAAATCTGCATCACCACAACATCCTGTGACACAGCAAAGAGCATGTGCATGAGGGTAACCTGCCCAGAGCAGTGTTACTGTTAGAGTAACAAAGAGCTGAGTGCAGAAATAACTGGTACCTGGAGGGAGAAATCACAGAAAGCATCAGAAATACAATGTTGCTGTTGTCAACATTAAAAAATATGGAGTAGGGTGATTTAAGAGGATGACAAATAGCTGGTAGGGACACGTGACATGGGAGTGCAAGGCTGTCTGGTTAAAAGCTGTACAGGGCACCTGTCCATTTAAAAAAATAGTGAATAGGTTTGGAAGGGGGACACTGTGCTCTGTCAAAAGATTAATCAGTATTTAATTGTTCTGAGTAGTGCAAATTGGAACAGAACATATTTTTTTTAGCCTGATACCTGTCAGAAAATCCCAATATGGTTTTGAAGAGCAATGTGCAATATCTGAGGTTAAATCCCTGATGTATCTGTATCTCTTGTCAGTCCCTGAATACAGGCTCTTCATTCCACAAAGATCCTCATAGCATTTTCCCTCATTAATTGCAGTTTGATTTAATCTCTCTTGAACTCAAGGGCTCAGTCCTGAAGTTTGGAGTATTTGGAGTGAAATCTCCCCTCTGCATTGCACTGTAGCACTAATATCTTCCTCATTCCACTGCAAAAATCTGTTCCAATACAAACTGCTTTTTTGGAAGGGTGAATTAGGAAGGCAATTCAGCAGTGCCCTGGTTGTATCTTTTCTCAGGTACTGTTGTGCTGGTTGCCTGGCACATGAGACATACCTGACTTAGCCATTAGGTCTGCTGTGGCAAATTCAAAAGAGCAGCAGGCACTGTCTGTCTGATTCAGCAGAAAGTGCTCTGCAACATCTCGTGATTGCCACCAAGATGGCCTCTCCCACAGAATTTCAGGTGTGTGATCATCCACTGTAGAGCTGCACCTTTTATTCATCTGCAAATTCTTGAGTGTGTTTTCTGAATGCTGAATTTCTCTTACCTCAGCGTTCAAGGCCACCTACTTCTTTCTGTATTCAAAGCCTTCTCACTTTAATATTAATCTTCCAGCTTTGTTTCTTTAGCAGATTCCATCAGATAACTCCAGATTTTTGAAAAAAGACACAACAACCAACAGCAATGAACGGAAATATTTAACAGATTGGTGCTCCCTCTGCGCTGTTACTTCCCTTTCAAAGCTCCTACTTGTCATCTCCTCTAGTCTAATCCACCTTCATCTTTCAGTGCTTTCAGGAATTTTGTCTTCTTCAACAGTGTTGACAATTGCCCACTGGCATGGCAAGGAAGGCTTGACTCAGGTCCAGAGTGGTGACATTGTGGCTTGTTTTTCTAAAGGTACCAGGTGAACATGGCATGTGTGTATGTACCTTTTCTAAAACCAACAACGCTTCTCCCCACCTACTTCTGTGCAGATTTCCTTCAGATTTTGTTTTGAAGTCTTGCATCCTACCAAGACAACAAAACATGGTTCTCATTTACAAGTCCAAATGCATGATTCTGGACACCCCATCTTGTTTGAAAGTCGTAATTAGGCTTGAAAATCAAAAACTCTTGTGATTTCAGACTGCTCTTTCTTTCAGACTCCATGCATGGTTCTATTTTCCTCTAGGCTGCAGATTTTTATACCTCCAGCACTTGGCTATGCTAAATTAAAAATTCTGTCACTTTCTGCTTTTTCTCTGAAACACATACTGTAGTGCAGCTTCAAGCCTCAGAGTTCCAGCAGGAGCTGATTGACAGCAATTGTGTAACTGGGTTGTGCAGACTAGAGGAATCAGAACAGACTCTTTTTAAGTTAAAGTTCTCTGCACATCTGTTCAAGAGACCTTGATGCCTGAGCCCGCCCGCCAGGCAGCTCAGCACCCACAGTTCCTCCTAAGCCGTGTTCTGGGGCCCATGGTCCACCTGCTTTGTGAGGGACACCCTCTTTGGTTATGACCTACCTTGATGGTGTATTGAAAACTGCAGCAAGCAATGCAGGGTTACCAAAATCATTAGTAGTTCACTATAAATGTATCTTCTCTTACACACTTTATTCCAGCCCAGTCAAAACCAGTGAATCATGTTGGGATCTGGAAAAGCTTTCCTGAACAATCTTCATGTACTGCAGTAGGTACCTTGGGCACCATGTGCACTATGCTCACAGTACTGAGCTGAAAACTAGTTTAATAACTCAGTCTACTCGCTGTCTCAAACCATCAAGAAAATTTTACACAAGTTATACACAAGACAAAGATAAAATATCACTCCCAGCTGTTAGTCTGTGTTATAAATTACAACATTTCAAATATTCATATATTCTCTAGTAACTGTACAGGTTGCTACAAACTGTCAGCATTATATATATATATATATATATATGTACACGTATATGCAAATAGAGTTAACGTTGCCTGCTTCTTCAACTCTGGGTAGGCTCTCAACAAGGTGGGAAACAAAAAAATATGTGTCATTTTAGCCTCTATGTATGTACATAAATACATTTCTATATATACAGAAACACATGAAGACTGACAAGCCCAATCCAAAATGGGGAATATAACCACATGTAGTAAATCCTTCTTAAGGCATATGAAAGGATTTTTCTATTTTCATGCTCATCATCATTGCATCTGCGTTCATCTTCTGTGAGTGACATTGTGTTGCTGGATGATACTACACTTAGAAAATTAAATCTAAAATTTTGTCTCTGTTGAAATCTGTAGGAAATAGAAGGAAATAAATGTCACCCTCTGTAAGGAATAGCCAGGGCAGGTTCCCTCTGATGAGTGATGTATAAGAATTTGCTCCTCTAAAGTGTTTGTGTGGGAAGACTTTGGTCTGACATTTTCCCTCTATGGGGTTGCCATGTGCTGGATATTTTCTTTTTCTTTGAGTCTGTGATGAAAGTCCCTTCTTATCTCTGTGTCTGGACTCCTCTTCCATCAGTGCCATTTAAATAAACGGGACTAATGCTGATGTCTCTATCACCTGAACATGCTACCAGTAAGCTCATCATGGGGGAGCTGTGGTGGACAGGTGAGGAGGCCAGGGGAGAGCCTGGTGAGATGGCCTTTGCCTGCCTGCCCTCTGCAGACCCTCCGAGCACAGGACAGGGCTTGTGAGCCCAGCCCGCACCGCTCGCTCCCGTAAGGTTTCGCCCCGAGTCAAATCCCATTAATCAGCTGTCTGGATGCTTTCTGCCCTGGGCTGACACAGGAGCTCAGGGGTGAAGATGCTTTTGTTATCTGACCTAGCAGTCTCCATGAGCCCCCTTAGAGGCTGCATTTCCTACAAGTCGGAGCGTGGCTGCTGGAGATGGAAGTCTTACCGTGCCCTCACGGCTGCGCAGCCCGTTGCTGGGGATGATGATACAGTCCTTGCTGCTACCCTTCTCCTGCAGTGAACACAAGGAGTTGTGAATTAGGAAACAGATTGTGGGTTTTTTTTTCTCTTTTTCACATTGAAGAGGGTATTGCTTTTAAATCTCTGGAATATGCTTGGGAAGTTGACCTGGAAGGAAGGAAGCTCTCGCTTGTCAGCCCTTTATGCCCCTTAGAATAATAGAATCGTTTTGGCTGGAAAAAACCTCTAAGATCATCAAGTCCTCCAATAACCCGCATCCCTAACCACCACATCTACGTTTTAAACACCACCAAGGATGATGCAGAAGAGCTGGACCAATTCAGCTAAGTGGGGTTAGACAGTTTCCAGGTGACTGTAGTTCTAGGTTTGGTACTTTTAAAGACATTTAATATATGCAAGATCCTTGTTATTGATTTAAGAACATTTCCAGATATTTAGATGCACTACTTTAGTACTGCCTTTGAAGGCAGACAGACCTGGGGAGCCTACATGCAAGAAGCATCAAGTCTACCTTGCAAAAGCCACTGCAGCACAAGCAGCAAACCTGTGCCAGATGGGTGATGGCAGAGGATTGATGATGTATGGGAGGGATTTCACCCCATGCTGTGCTCTTCCCAGCAAGGTTGCAAGTGAAGTCCATGGCCAGGTGAGTCTCCAGTGGGAATCATTCACTCCTTTCACTAGTGGCTTGCCAGGCACCTGGACCAGAGGCCACTCTTGGTCTCCAAATTGATTTAAGACCAGCTGAGTTTTAATCATTAACTTTTTTAATTTAGAGATGGTGTAGGGCACATGGCACTGCTGGGTGCCTATGAGTAATGGAAAGGCACTAAAGTAGTGAAATATAAAAACTGTAGTGTTACCTCAGCAAGTTTTAACTTGGGGGAACTGGCTGTGTCCTTCTTCAGCAAAATGTGCAAAACTGCATCATGAATGGTGAGGAAAAACATGGATGGCTTGATCTCCTCATCAAAAAATGCACATCTCTCCAGTTTGTCCAGGAAGCCCTCTGTGGGGGAACAACATCAAAGCACAAGGTGACCTACAGGCCTTGAAAATGAAGGAATAGTGTATCCTGAGCACATCAGTGGAGTGAGCACAGGAATTTCTGATACATTGCACTGCCTTGTTTATGGAAGCAGATGAGTTCCTCTTTACTGAAGTGGAGAGGGTGGGATATAAATGCCCACCAGTACTGTCCTGCTCAGTGGCAGGCAGAAGAGAATTTGAGCCACATTTGTCATGTCATGCCTAACCCAGACTGCCCAATAGCAGGTCTTGCAGGCCAGAACTGTACAGCACAGCAGCACCATAGTGCCATTGTGTGTGGTCCCAGCCTGGTGAGGACAGCACAGTTCATGAACATCCCCTGTGGGGTGACACCTCTGCTCAGCTGGATCTGTTCACTGTCAAGACTCAAAGGTAAAACTGGGGTGATCCTCTGCAGCCATGCTCTGTGGTGGATAGGAAGGCAGTGGGACCAGGCTGTGGTGATGCTGATGGGAAGGCAAGTACTCACCATGTGCCCCTGCAATGTAAACGTCGATGTTGATTCGGACAAATTCTTTCAAAGTCTGTTAAACCAGAAAGAGGCACCATTTAGGTCCTACTTTTTTAGCTGGTAACAGCCAGCATGGTGAGTAGCCACAGAAAATGTACAAACCACTTTCAGATACTTAAGATGTAAGATGGTAAGCAGCTCTAAGCTCAAAATCTGCTGCACCTAGAGGCAGGATGGCCTCTTCTCATGGCTGCAGACAGGGATGACCAATCCCTTTGGAAAGGGACAACATTAAACACATTTAGCCCACAGTGAAAAAGATATTCTTTCATTAATTGTATGGCTTTATTTTACCTACTTGACATATGGTGAAACTAGAACTCCAAAAGCTTCTGGGGAGATTTTTATAACTGGGAATTGGAGCAGAACCACAGTTCACACTGACATGGCATGTGATTAGTTCCTATGGAAATAGATTTACACACCCTGTGTGGCTCTAGATAGTTAACTTTAGCAAATAATATTTGAAAATTTTGTTCTTATTGCTTTGTTCAAGGTATCCTGGGAATCAAGTACGGGAGCAGAAATGAAACTCCAATGCTCCAACTTCCAACCCAGATTTTAAAGCTGTATTTTTATGTACATTTCTGTAAAGTTTCCCAGAATCTTGCCAGGTCAAGAAATGGTGTCACAGCCAACACTCCAATTCCAAGAAAAATTAGGTTAATTATTTAATCCATATCCTAAACTTTTTTCTATGGAAAATGTACATTAAAATTCACATACATTCAAAGGTTGCCACTGACTTTCCAGTCCATGTAGGAATTAGGATAGAAACCCAGAACAGAATCACAGGATGGTTTGGGTTGGAAAGGACCTTTAAAGATCCTCTAGTCCAACCCTCCTGCCATGGGCAGGGACATCTTTCACTAGACCATGTTGCTCAAAGCCCCATCTAACCTGTCCTGGAGCACGTCCTATTATAGGTCAGCCACAGCTTCTCTGGGCAACCTGTCCCAGTGTCTCACCCACCTCATAATGAATAATTTCTTCCTTGTATCTAATCTAAATCTACTCTGTTTCAATTTAAACCCATTGCCTCTTGTCCTTTCACTACAGGCCTCAGTTAAATAATCTCTCTCCATCTTTCCTGTAAGTACAGAAAGACCACAATAAGGTGTGTCTAGAACCTTCTTTTATCCAGGCTGAACAACCCCAACTCTCTCAAGCCTTTTGTGATGTGATAGATGTTTCTGTCCTCTGATCATTTTTGTGGCCCTCCTCTGGATCTGCTCCAACACCTCTATGTCCTTCTTGTGTTGGGTGCTCCAGAGCTGGACACAGTACTCCAGGTGAGGTCCCATGAGAGCAGAGTAGAGGGGGAGAATCACATCCATTGACCTGCTGGTCATGCTTTTTTTGATGCAGCCCAGGATAGAGCTGGCTTTCTGGGCTGCAAGGACACATTGCCAGCTCATGTCCAATTTTTCTTCCACTGGGATCCTCAAGCCCTTCTCTGCAGGGCTGCTTTCAATCCCTTCATCTCCCAGCCTGTGCAAGTACTGGGGATTGTCCTGACACTGATGCAGAACCTTGCATTTGGTCTTACTGAACATCATGAGGTCCATGTTGTCCCACTCCTGCCTGTCAAATTTCCTCTGGGTGCCACCCCTTTCCTCAAATATAACTGCGTTCATTTGGTTTTGTTTCACATGATCACTGTTTATCTTGTGAATTAGTTACCTTTTGGAGAACTCGCATGGCAGAAAAATCAAGGAAAGACACTGATGAGAAGTCCAGAACGATGCTGTGGATGTCAACCCGGGGCACAGAGATGCCTGGGGGGAGGTCAGAGCCCCAGTTGATCTGAATGGGCAAGTCTGTCATGTTGGTGGGCTCATCCAGCTCCTCGATCCTGTTGTTGTCTAATTCTTCATCTGACTCTTGTGTGTAGTTAGCCAGGCAAATCAGGCCTTTCTGTGTTGACAGAAAAAAATGTTATATTTAATACTTCTTTTTAATACCCAGCCAGGGTAGTAGTGCATCTTACACAAGGGTGAGAGTGGTGACAATGCAAAGCTGATGTATCCATTAGATGGAGCAGGACCCACCTGCACTTGACACTAGAAAAAGTTCTGTCCTCTTGTCTAGAGGAGTTTGGAAATGTTTGCTTTCTTCTCATCAATAGTTAAATTATTATCATAATGAGTTATGACTTTTTTATTGTTCCCTGAAGTCAGTGGTCAGATGTGCTTTGATTTAATAATTTTGGAAAAAGTCAACAAAAAGCATGAAGGATTCAGGCCAGGAGAAAACCAGCTTTATCCTACCATGAATGCAGTATGAACATCACCTCTGTGGGATCTGATCCTGCCATTTGGTGGCAACCAGAGATCCAATGGACACATACAGGCTCTGCCCATGGTAGGGCTGTAGGTCTCTGACTGTGAGAGCCATATAAAATCTTACATTTGAAATGTGTTTATGTCATGAAGTGACAATGTGGGGAATAGCATATCTAATCAGGACAGGAACCTGTGAGGCACTTGGCTGCTATGTCAAGCCACAGTTCTGGTTGTTTAACCCCTCCAGGGTGGGGTTGCCTTACATACAGATGTCACTTGCAGCTCTCCTTTCCTCAGCATCTTTCTGATCTTCCTCAGAGCTTTATTGCGTTTCCTCAGGACTCTCAGTGGGTTGAAGCCAACCTGCAGACACAGCCATAATAACTAAAAATAAATATATTTTCTCTCCATCTTTCCTGTAAGTACAGAAAGACCACAATAAGGTGTGTCTAGAACCTTCTTTTATCCAGGCTGAACAACCCCAACTCTCTCAAGCCTTTTGTGATGTGATAGATGTTTCTGTCCTCTGATCATTTTTGTGGCCCTCCTCTGGATCTGCTCCAACACCTCTATGTCCTTCTTGTGTTGGGTGCTCCAGAGCTGGACACAGTACTCCAGGTGAGGTCCCATGAGAGCAGAGTAGAGGGGGAGAATCACATCCATTGACCTGCTGGTCATGCTTTTTTTGATGCAGCCCAGGATAGAGCTGGCTTTCTGGGCTGCAAGGACACATTGCCAGCTCATGTCCAATTTTTCTTCCACTGGGATCCTCAAGCCCTTCTCTGCAGGGCTGCTTTCAATCCCTTCATCTCCCAGCCTGTGCAAGTACTGGGGATTGTCCTGACACTGATGCAGAACCTTGCATTTGGTCTTACTGAACATCATGAGGTCCATGTTGTCCCACTCCTGCCTGTCAAATTTCCTCTGGGTGCCACCCCTTTCCTCAAATATAACTGCGTTCATTTGGTTTTGTTTCACATGATCACTGTTTATCTTGTGAATTAGTTACCTTTTGGAGAACTCGCATGGCAGAAAAATCAAGGAAAGACACTGATGAGAAGTCCAGAACGATGCTGTGGATGTCAACCCGGGGCACAGAGATGCCTGGGGGGAGGTCAGAGCCCCAGTTGATCTGAATGGGCAAGTCTGTCATGTTGGTGGGCTCATCCAGCTCCTCGATCCTGTTGTTGTCTAATTCTTCATCTGACTCTTGTGTGTAGTTAGCCAGGCAAATCAGGCCTTTCTGTGTTGACAGAAAAAAATGTTATATTTAATACTTCTTTTTAATACCCAGCCAGGGTAGTAGTGCATCTTACACAAGGGTGAGAGTGGTGACAATGCAAAGCTGATGTATCCATTAGATGGAGCAGGACCCACCTGCACTTGACACTAGAAAAAGTTCTGTCCTCTTGTCTAGAGGAGTTTGGAAATGTTTGCTTTCTTCTCATCAATAGTTAAATTATTATCATAATGAGTTATGACTTTTTTATTGTTCCCTGAAGTCAGTGGTCAGATGTGCTTTGATTTAATAATTTTGGAAAAAGTCAACAAAAAGCATGAAGGATTCAGGCCAGGAGAAAACCAGCTTTATCCTACCATGAATGCAGTATGAACATCACCTCTGTGGGATCTGATCCTGCCATTTGGTGGCAACCAGAGATCCAATGGACACATACAGGCTCTGCCCATGGTAGGGCTGTAGGTCTCTGACTGTGAGAGCCATATAAAATCTTACATTTGAAATGTGTTTATGTCATGAAGTGACAATGTGGGGAATAGCATATCTAATCAGGACAGGAACCTGTGAGGCACTTGGCTGCTATGTCAAGCCACAGTTCTGGTTGTTTAACCCCTCCAGGGTGGGGTTGCCTTACATACAGATGTCACTTGCAGCTCTCCTTTCCTCAGCATCTTTCTGATCTTCCTCAGAGCTTTATTGCGTTTCCTCAGGACTCTCAGTGGGTTGAAGCCAACCTGCAGACACAGCCATAATAACTAAAAATAAATATATTTTTAAAACCACCCCAGTGACACCAGGGAGAGAGACAGCATCTGAGGCCTTTCTTTATGGTCGTGATGAGTCTAGTTTGGACTCAGTGTTGCCTACCACTTTTTTATCAATTTAAACATTTTTTATCAGTTTTCCTTGGTTGGAAGGACATCTACAGATATGACTGCAAACAAGGCAGGCCCACCTGTGCAAGCTGTAGGACACCAGCATGGACAGGGTTATAGCAGTGGTGATGCTGTAGCATGAGCCAGCATCTCCAGCAGGTTGGTTCAGTCCTGGCTGGCCCAGAGCTTGTCCTACTCATCTTCATTGTGAGACAGCCTCCCAGGTGACTGAGATCAGAGCACTCACAGGTTGTGTCTGCTCTGTGCCACCTGACTGCAGCCTGAGTCCTGTACATAGTGTTTTGTTTTTGTGAAGAAGAAAAAGTTGCTCATGCTGGATGTGTATGTGTCTTGAACCTCTTAGCTGGTTTTAACAAAATTAGACAGCAAGTGAATTGAGCTAATAAGGGTTAGGAACTACTAAGTTTCTGCAAGTCTGCTGCCCCATCTAGCTAGTGGGTGGAGGAGGGAGGTGTTAGAAGTATTTGTATTTGTAAAGGAGACTGGTGTTAGCATCTGCACCCACAGAAAAAAACCTTCAGGATCTTCTGAGGTGAAAGATGAGCATATGGGGATCTAAATGTGTTGGATTCCCTTGTTCCTCTTCCAGTTTCAGTCCCTCACATGAAGAGTGAACTGCTCATTACTGATGCTCAAGGTAGTCACTGCTTATCAACTCAGCCCCTAAGAGCAGCAAGAAGGGGAAGTTACTGGTGTGAATTTGGTTCAGTCTGGGATGGTGAACCTCTCTGATGTGGCAAGGGCTCAGCAGTCCAGGGTCTCTCTGCTGGCTATGGAAAG
>NW_009953065.1:290722-304792 GCF_000747805.2 Chaetura pelagica
AAGAGTGGCTGTCTTTTCCCACTTTTTCATGGAAGACATAAAGACCTCTTTGATAGTGTGATTTAATTCAGCTTTTCTTCTTACTGCTGTGGTTATATTCCTTGGGGCAAGATGAGTAAACTAGCATTTATGAGGTGTAGATAATATAGTTGCTAAATAAAATAAAACAATGTCCCTGTAAACTCTCTCTATTTGCACTACTTTCCTCTGAAAGACTTAAAATGTATATAATACATTGCTGCAGGATAAATTCAGCATGAGTCAGGCTATTCTCTTTTTCTGAGGTGTGTACATACATGTAGAATTCCAGTAGTGGCAACAATATTTGAATAATTAATTAAAAGTTCATCTTTGAACTGTGGGCTGACTGCATACGTTTAATTATTGAGAAATTGTGTTCACCTTGATGTGTCATGTGATTTGTACGTGCAAAATGACAGCCCCAGACACTTACTGCAGTGATCAGTTTCTCTCTGAAGAATTCAATATTAGCAAAGAAGATAGGAGATGAGCATCTGAAAATCTTCACTCCCTCTGGCTCATAGATCTGAACAATGAAGGAAAAGTGTCAGTGATGATGTCTGCTACAGAAAGGGAAATGCAGCAGATAATAAAAGAAACACAACGTTTCTTACATCAGTGTAATCCTTCCTATTTCTGTAGATGTTACTTCTCCCAACATTAGCCAAAACTGTGCAGCTTGGACTGTGAACAAACACACACACAGGTTATTTGCACTGAAACCTGGTGGAAGGGAAGGATCAGAGACAGCAACCTCAGCTCTAGTTCTTCAGAGGGAAATGGAACCCACACCCAGGGGTTTACCCCTGTAAATAGTTTTTCTATACACAATTTCTGGACAGACCAAGACTCAGGATTGTTGGGCTTCTTTGTATGAGAAGGAGTTAATTTATAACAGGAGGCCCTGAGATACCTTTTCATTGTGTCCAACAAGTACTCACATCTGGGAGCGGATCACCACAGTTAGCAGCTGGAAGGCCACAGCAGTTCCTAGCCCAATATCCAGGCCAAGAAAAACAGCAGCTAAGAAAGTCACCACCCATATAACCTGTAAGAAGCAGGTGGATGGCAGCAGTTACGAGCGTGTTAAGGACTTGGGTCATAAGCCAAGTCTGGGAGTAGAAACAGATCTCATATCTGGTCCAGGCTATCCATCAGCCTTTGGTGAGGGGTGTCGTGTTTCCTAGAGCTTTTTCTTATAAAACAGGGCCAGACTCACTGACTAGCACCAGGGAGTGTTTCTAGGGATGACAATTTCTATGAAAGAAAAGCTTATAATAATAGAGGAGTGGATCCCTCAGAAAGGCAATGTTACAAGTAAATCAGGATCCTGGTGAAGCTGAGAGCTGTAAATGTGCAAATGTAGGTGCTGTGAATGTGTGCAACTGATAAGCACAAATTACTAGATAATACGAAATATTTTTTTAACCACAGATCTCAAAGCATTTTCATGTGGTAAATAACTGGTGCCTGGGAAAGGTGAGGCTCGGAACCATTTGGGAATGCAAGGAACTGGCTGATTAGAAAGGCATTCTGAGTGTCAGAGGTAAGCAGTCCTGATACCAGCCATGAGCTTTACCATTTGGAATAAGCCCTTCAAGCCCTGGTTTCCACCTGTTTTTTTGCTGGGTAACTTCCATCTAACATGCTGCCTGGGTGTGAGAAATTACCCCTGAATGTGTAGCCAAATGCAGTAGGTATTCCGACATTTTCTGTAACTGCCTTCTATATTTGAGTTGATATAATGAACTGTATTGTAATAGATTTTGATGAAATGGATGAAAAGGAAGTTAGGAAAGAGAACTGACTCAAAATAGGTGGAATAAAATAGAAAGTACAAGCAAGGGGTATACAAGTGAAAAAGGCATGTCACTATTGTACTTTGGATTTAGTGATGTAAGGCAGGTATAAAAAAAAATAACCTGTAAGTGAATTTGCACAACAGATTATTTTCCCAGAGTACTTCATTCCTACATGCTTGCAGGACTCCACTTACACAGTCATACTTGTCCTTCCTCCATAGGGCACCTACTTCCTTGAACTGCATGAGCATTCCTTTCAAGTTGCCAAGAGCCAAAGATGCAAGGACTGACTGTTAAAAAGACAAATACACTTGCTGAATTTTAAGGCAACAAGAAAATGCTGAACATTAAGACTTAGAAGATGACACAAATAGGGCCAAAGTACAGCTGAAAGGCCAGTCAGCTCCTCACAGTGTGTGTCTGCTGTGAGTTGGGATGCCCTGTCCATTGCACTGAAACCTCCCCCAGCCAAGCTGCAGTGCAGGGGACTGGCCTGAGGCTGCAAATCACACCTACTTTTGGCATGAAAAGCTGGTGCTGTGACTTTTGGGGGCACTCACATTCCCTTTGAGGGACTAGTTGTAGTGGTCCTCTCTGCCATGATCTGAGAAGAAGAACCAAGCTTTGCAAAACCCTGTTTGGCTCCCACTGGAGCCTGTGAACCCCCCAGTGACTCCTGGAGCAGCCCTTTCTTTGGCAAACAGGAGGAAGCATTAAGGTGAAACCAGTGAATACCTTCTGTAATGGCTCCAGGAGAAACCCAATGGCCAAGATCACAATCAAGACGATGACAGCTGAGATAATACCAGCAATCTGCATGAGAGAATAATTCCACCATAAGTAAGTATGCAAAAGCACTACAGTCATCCAGGAAAGAAGAGACCTTTCTTGCATTAAACACCATCATTGTCTGTTGTCTTCTGTACCTGTGTTTTGCCTCCCGTGCTCTCCTGCACACCTGACCTCGACAGAGCAGTGCTGGAGGCAAATCCTTTGAATGATCCACCAATTATGTTACCCAGCCCAAAAGCAATTAGTTCCTGAAATAAAACCAAGATAGAATATTCTTAAAAGGTAGTTCATGACTGACAGTTATTCACAAGGCAAAGCTTTCCTAAAATGGCTTCTTTCCCACTGAAAATTCCCCTGTGTTGGTTTCTGTGTTATTTGCCTACCTGGTTGCCATCTACTTGATAGTCATGCTTGATGGAATACACTTTAGCCACAGAGAAGGCTACTGCAAACCCAACAATTGCCATGGAAATGCTGTCACCAATACACTCTTGGAGGATACCTACATCAGGTGCAACAGGGGCCTGAAATCTGAAAGACAGAAAGATCTACTTGTTAAGGACAGGCCAAAGGAGAGAAGTTGTCAAGCAAGCGAGCAAGGCTGCATCCAGCTCATACTGAGCACTTTGGAGAGATGTGACACAGAGTTGTGGGTCTGAAGCCTGTAAAAATTTGGTTAATCCTTTATTGCAACAGGGACTCTTAATATCTGCACTCAATTCAGTTTGTGTCTCAGAATGTTCTCATTTCCTTGGCCAGGACCAGCAGCAACTTATTTTGTCTGAGGTGCACACACAGCTCAGGTGTAAGAGCTGACATGGCACTGGGGCCCCTGCACAGACAGTTTGCACACAGGAGTTTCCTTAACCATCACAAAATAAAAATCCCTGCATGATTCATGGAAGTATTTTAGACAGCTAAACAAATACTAAGTCAGATAATACTGACTAGTCTCACAGGCTACCTGCTAGATACGTTAGCTGTACTATTTCCTGCTTCTTTGATCAGGGGCTGTTGCAGATCCTAGGATCCTAGGGAGAATTCCTTTCTTTTCTTTTCTTTTCTTTTCTTTTCTTTTCTTTTCTTTTCTTTTCTTTTCTTTTCTTTTCTTTTCTTTTCTTTTCTTTTCTTTTCTTTTCTTTTCTTTTCTTTTCTTTTCTTTTCTTTTCTTTTCTTTTCTTTTCTTTTCTTTTCTTTTCTTTTCTTTTCTTTTCTTTTCTTTTCTTTTCTTTTCTTTTCTTTTCTTTCTTTCTTTTCTTTTCTTTTCTTTTCTTTCTTTCTTTTCTTTTCTTTTCTTTTCTTTCTTTCTTTTCTTTTCTTTTCTTTTCTTTCTTTCTTTTCTTTTCTTTTCTTTTCTTTTCTTTTCTTTTCTTTTCTTTTCTTTTCTTTTCTTTCTTTCTTTTCTTTTCTTTTCTTTTCTTTTCTTTTCTTTTCTTTTCTTTTCTTTTCTTTTCTTTTCTTTTCTTTTCTTTTCTTTTCTTTTCTTTTCTTTTCTTTTCTTTTTTTTCCCTCCAGTGACCATCCAGAAGCACCCCGGGGCTACAAGAAGCAGTTGAGTGAAGGGCTGCAATCTGCTGCCCTAGTGAATGTCTTCCTCCTTCTTTTTAACTTAATGTTGCCTATTAATCATCTAGGCCACAATTCTGGCATAGCTGGATGTTCTCTCTGTATAGATATGTACTCTCTACAGGGGTATATACTTTCTACATGGATAAACTCGTAGAAGAGCAGACACTGGGGCCTCTGGAGGATAATGGTGCCTGAGAAGTCATTGGTGGCTGGTCACAGGGGACATGGTAGGGGAACTATGCAGTGTCCTGGTGGCTTCCCAGGACTGCTAGTGGCTGCTGAGCCATGTGTATACTTCAAGGGAAATGCAGGAGTTCAGGAGTGAGTAACTCAGTAAAAGGGCCAAACACCACAGCTGTCTTAGAAAATGAAGCATGAAATTATTTCTTTGTCAGCAGGAGATATGCTCTAAGTGAGCCACTCCTACCTATTGAACATGTGTCCTCATATTGCTAAGAGCAAAATGTTTGTTTACCTACCAAAAGAAGATGAAGCAGATTATTTTAATCAAAAAGCAGAGCTCAACCAGTGTAGCACTGACAAACTGGACAGAATATTTTGCTCCACTGGTAAATGTTAAGCAAGTCACTTACCCTTCCTCTAGTTTTCCAACGACAGCTACATTGAATTTTTCTTCAAAGTTCACAAAATAGGAAATCAGTGCTGCTAAGACTGTCTGAAAGATAATAAACCCCATACCCATCAGGCACATGCAAGTAAGAGTAAAAAGAAACTGGTAAAACCTATTTCTTTCCCTCTCCCACATGCCCCCAGTCTCATTACATAGGGGCAGAATTATTCCCCAAGTCTTGCACATCTCTTTGCTGTTCAGTTGTCATTCCTGAACCACCTTGCAGGTATGGCTTTACATTCATAAATCACATTGAGAATATATCAGAACATCTCATTAAGAACGGAGAACGTCCCACCCAATAAACCTGGTGTTTTCTAACAATGTTCTGTAATAACTTTGGGGGAAAACAAGCATCACCTGCATCTATAGCAACAGCCTCCAGGACTTCAGAAACTTGTTGGTTGCATGAGGCTCCCTCATCCCACTGCTGCTTGGGGAGAAAAATCCCCTGCTGCTGGTGGGCAAAACTGTTTTGTGCTTGGCCAGGGAAGGCCAAGGCTTCAGTGGCTGTTTGCAGGTGTGGTGCAGAGGGGCCCCAGCCATGGGACTGCAGCCAGCTGGTGTCAGAGGGAGGCAGCTGGCTTCATCCAAGGGAAAAAAAATCAAGTTTTATAACATTTTATCACTACAGTTAAGAACAACTAGGTAGTAGAGCTAAAACACCTCACAATAGTTCATGAACACTGACAATTTTTCTTTACAGATAAAATCACAACCCATGGTTTAATATAGAACAGGAGAAGAAATGGTTGAAACTCTGTTTCCCATGTGACTATAGTGATGAAACAACTGCTAAATCAAAGGGAAGTGACTGTTACCACGAGGAGTTCAATCGGGATGGGAGCTGGTAACTTTGCTTTGTATCGATCGTTCATTTCTTTCACCACGAACACAATAAGTAAGACAACAAGGGATGTGACAAGGTCAGCGATGTTTGTGTCTGTGATCTGGCTGAAAACACTCTCCAGAGTCTGCAAAACCAGGGAAAACACGTGGGGTTTTAGAAATAGTAGTGGCCTGACACAGTAGCACTATCCCTTCCAGAAGGGCCTTTTCTGAACTGCTTCAATGGTTGGGATTTATTCCCTGTAGCCTGATGTGGTTTGAGAGCCCCGAGGCAGGTGCACCTGCGTTATCCAAACAGGGAAAGCATCTGTGAAAGACCCTCTCCTCCTGGCTTCCCCCTGAGGGAGGGCTGGAGCAACAAATGTGTGCAATGGAATCACTGAGCAGGTGCCTCTCTCTGCTCCTCCCTTCCTGTCCTCCTTACTCCTTTCTCATCCAACAGCTCTCACAAAGTTGTGTCCAATTTAAATATGTACAATATTGGCCCAGTAATAATGAAGAATTAAATGCTCGTGGCAAAATTGATTGCTTAATTAAAATATGGCAACACACAATTGAAAATATTATCTAATTAGCCCAGTGGGGTGTAACTTGTTATTGGGCAATAAATTTAAAGATTGGTCATATACTAGTAACATCTCTTCTATTTTTCTCTTGCATTTCTTCCTCTCTGGCTGTTTTTATGATAAGTTCCGATATTACTGCCTTGTGATACACAGTCAGATACACATCACAGGTCTCAACAGCATTAGCAAATAACTAACACTTGGCACTTACATAGATGATGCCAAATGGTTTATTAAATCCAGGGACTGGCAGCTGAAGCATGAATTTCAGCTGAGACACCAGCACATGGACTGCTGCAGCAGTCGTGAAACCGCTGATCAGTGATTGTGATAGATAAATAACAATGAATCCAAACTGGAGAATTCCCAGAAGCAACTGAAATGCAAAATGACCATATGTCAGTGTGATTAATTTCTGATTTGAAGGTATCTCTGCAACAAAGAGAACCATATTTAAACAATCAAAAATTTTCACCTAAGCCCACACAAGCAGGGGTGAAAGAAAACACTGTCACCAGACTTGCAGTAAAAAGCTGAGACTTAGCAATAGGAGGCATAAGTAAGAACAATTTCTAGAGCAGTCAAACCTATGCTTTTTATCTTATAGATAAAATAAAACTCCTTAAGCTTGGGGTTTTCTATACCCATATTATTACATGGTACCAGTGTTTCATGAAGCACAAACATACTAATATGTTAGGAAGGAAAGAACTGTAGTAATTCTGTATTAAGAAGGAAGGAGAAATTGGTGGTTTTTAAAAAATACTAATTGAAATACTTTATTGTTATGAGACAGAGCTTTTATTCTCCTTGCTGCGTCTGCATAATTCACATTACTCTCACAACTACTTGTTTCTTGTCCAGCAGATTGCTTTTTGCTGTAGGTGGGGTGCACCTATGTGGGCTGTAGGCTCAGGTCTAGGCAAAACCAGGATTTCACAGCTGGTCAGTGGAGGGGCAGATGTCTCCAAGTCATTGAACCAAGGTTAGTTGCATGTGAAGGGGAAAATAATTACTTTGATGACTACACCAGTAGAAAAAAAAAAAGGGGGAAGGCCCATCCACCAGCCCTGTATTCATGTACGGGCATATAGACACATATGGGCACACACATATGGTTACCAACCTGGAAAACCCCAGAAAGGAAGGTTACAGAAGCAGCCACCATCACCCTTTCTTCATTGATTGCAGAGATATTTGTGGCAGTGCCATTTCCAGCACTGTCATCGGGGACCAGCCTGACGACAACTCCTCCCAGCATCAGGCTGAGGACAGGGAAGGGACCTAAGCAGCACAAGGTGTTTGTTAGAGACATGAAGAGACAGCATGTTCTTCACCAGTGAGCTGGGTGGTTGGTGTGCTGGAACTTACCCACAGAGATATGTCTAGATGTGCCAAAGATAAAATAGACCAGAACAGGGAAAAATGCTGCATAGAGCCCATAACCAGGTGGGACATTCACCAGCAAAGCAAAGGCGAGACCTGCATGGACAGAGACCCAGGGAGAGCCATGAGCAGGTTGCAGGCTGCAGCCAGCAGTCCCTGTGCCCTGGCAGAGCAGGCTGTGCCTGAGCACAGCTTTCCCAAAGGTACCTTGCAGGACGGCCACAAGCCCCGTGTTGATGCCCGAGACGATGTCGCTCAGGATCCACTCCCTGAAGCGATAGGCTGGCAGCCACGAGAACACAGGGAACAAGCTCAGGGCAATTTTTTTGGCTCTTTGTGGGGAGCAGCTGTAAAGACACAAGAGGACACAGCTCTGTCTGTGAACAGCTCGGCTGAATTGCAGCACGTCTCCAGAGGAGAAACAAAGGGGGAAAGATTCAGGTTCAGGCTACCAGAGGTAAAAATCTCACCCAGACACAGCTCTGATCAACCTGCTCTGCCAACTGTGCTTCAAGGGGGACCTGGTGGCCTCCAGAGGTCCCTTCCAACCAACATTTTCATAGAATGATATAATGTTTTGGGTTTGAAGGGGCCTTCAAAGGTAATCTAGTCTGACTCCCCTGTAATGGGCAGGGACACCTTCCAGTAGACCAAGTTGCTCAGAGCCCCATCCAACCTGACCTGGAACGTTTCCAGGGATAGGGCATCTGTTGCCTCTCTGGGCAACCTGTTCCAGTGTTTCACCATCCTTAGTGTAAAAAAAATTTCTTCCTTCTCTCTAGTCTAAACCTCCTCTCTTTCAGTTTACAACTATCACTCCTTGTCCTATCACAACAGACTTTGCTAAAAAGTTTGTCCCCACCTTTCTTATAGGTCCCCTTCAAGCATTGAAATGCCACAATAAGGTTTTGAAAATATCTGGTGAAGCAAGACACTGGAAACGACCCAAATTCATCTGGAAAATGAACTGAAGGCTCTACAGTTTTCTTCTCTGACTCCCTGCTTTCTACTTTGAAGGAAAAAAATGCATTTGCAGCAGTAATGTGATTATTAGCAAAATAATCTGAGCATTGTGTCCTTCACAGATATGTTTGTTAATGTGATTTGGCAGAAACCTTTATCCACCTTGTTTCTTCTGTGCTCTCAAATTCTGCTATTTTGCATTCAATGATTCTAATCAGATGGCAGGGATATGGATGCACTGCTCTATGAGTAATGCTCACTCTGAGATCATTCACCACTCGGCCAACATTGCCATAGCTCTTGGGCCAGATTAATATTGAAGGTCAAGTACAACGAAATTACCTGGTTTAAGTGACTGTCACTTTCTCAGTTAAAATGCAGAGCAGTCCCTGATTGAAGCAATCAGGCTTTAATTGGAGGAGCTACTGTCTCAAAATATCATGATATGTAGTCTAAATCTACCCTCTTTTGGTTTAAAATCATTATCCCTTGTTTTATTTTCCCAAGCCCTATTAAAAAGTCTGTCTCTCTCCTATAAACCCCTTTTAAGTATGGAAAGACCACAGTAATGTCTTCCTGAAGTCTGTACTGCCAAGTGCCCAGGAAAAGAGAAGCTGCCTGGGACATAAACATAGTAAGATTTTTAAGGGTAAAAGCAGCCAAAATCCGTTAGAAAAATCTGACATCACATTTGTTTAATGAATTTTCATTTGCATTGTTGGACCTGAGATGGTAGTTGTCAGGACGGAGCTCATGCTGTCTGAGAGCCATCTGAGCTGGTTCTTAGGTCCCTATTTCAAAAGGAATTGAAATTTTCCTTACCGAAAATATAGTTTCAGGTGATCCCAAAAGGTTTTATGGTATCTGTGCAATTTCTCATGCTCTTCATTGAACAAAATCTCTGAGTACACAGGTCTGGCTACAACATAGTGGTTGCCCAGAGGTTCAACCATTTCTCCTGAGATGTCAGGTGGGGACGGCAACTCGTGTGAGCTGCTCTCTGGCCTTAGTCACTTAAAAACCTGAAATAAAGAACGGGGTTAGCTCCTTATGTACTGTGGGGCAGGTAGCCATAGCATAGATGAGTGAACTCCAAACTGGGTGTTACCACCTTTGAAGATCAAAAGAGAGATGGTGGAGATACCCACTTCACTTTGCCAAGGTGATCTCTTGCCCCCTCCACCTCCCATGGCAGGGCAGTGTTTCGCTGGAGCATGAAGTATTTCTTTCTAAAGATGCAGCCAAAAGTGGACGGGATGGATTTTGAGTTAATTTATCTCCAAGTCAGCTGTTTACAACCAAAAACTTCCTCCCTCAAGGGCGACTAATTTCTTAAAGAATAAACAAGTAGATCCAAGAGGTTTCTCTTTGTGGCACTGCCAGGAGGGCTGGGAGCTTACTGGAGCCCACCAGCACATGAGGGGAAAGGCAGAGCCATGGCAGGGCTCAGCCACCCTCTCTTGGGCTTGGGGACAGGGAGGAACCTTTTGACTTGTCTCTGTGTGACGAGGAGGTTAGGCTCAGTAGTAATAAAGCACAGTGTTGCTGCTTGTTAAGTTTTTTGTAAGCTCTATTTCCACAGGTTGTCTGGACTGCTTCCCCTCTGTTTCAAGCTCACAAACAGCTGTTGCAATGTCTGACCTAAATACTATTTTCTGCTGTGTCCCAATCCACATTCACATGTTTGTGCTGAATAGAAACTGCCCTTGGTCACCCAGAAATGACTCCTGAAGCCTGCATTACACATGAGAAGATTCAAGATTCAGTCATTAACACTGAGAATTTTGCAGCAGTTAATTGATGTCATGGTGCTGCCCACTGTGCTGTTATGTTTCTCTCAACACCTCACATTCTTCCCACACTAAAGTCACCAAAATAAATGTTCAGTCTAAAAACATTTCTCTCCACTGTAGCCATGACTAAATATTCTCTTCTAAACTGTATCTACCAACACGACATCCAAACAACCCTTAAACACATCCAGGGATGGTGACTCAACCACCTCCCTGGGCAGCCTATTCCAGTGTCTAACCACTCTTTCTGTGAAAAAGTTTTCCTAATGTCCATTCTAAACTTTCCCTGTTGCAGCTTGAAGCCATTCCCTCTTGTTCTGTCGCTAATTACCTGTGAAAAGAGACCAGCATCAGCCTCTCTACAATGGCCCTTCAGGTAGCTGTAGAGACTGATGAGGTCTCCCCTCAGCCTTCTCTTACCCAAACTAGACATTCCCAGCTCCTTCAAGTGTTCTTCAAATATATCACAGGACAGACTTTCAAGTGGCACAAAGCAATTTGCATCGTGGATAGAAAGCTTTTTATCTATGACAGTTTTGGCACTAAAACATGAATCCCATTGTGAAACTTTGGGCCCATTATTGGCCAATTTCAAGTGATTTAATTTTCATTTCCTCCTTGTTCATTCTGGGGAAATTAATATGTAGAAGTCCAAATAATGCCAGATGAACATCTCAGATATGCTGGTTTTGTCGATATGCTATTTTTTCATGGAAGACTCACTATTTTGGCAATGGGTTAAACATTTTTACTACCTGTTTTAACATAAAAAGCTAGATCTGTAGTATTTAAAAAAAAAAAAAAAAAAAAGGTGGGTAATTATTCTAAGAGACTAATAATCAAAATCACAGATAGAACCATAGAATCATATCCAGAATGCTCCCATCGTTAAATCCTTCGACTCCTTCTGGGACATGATCAATTAGTGTAATTCTTCTGATGACTTCAATAATATGTCCAGCCACACATGGTGACCAGGAGCACAGAAAATCTTACACTGCACAGCTGTCAACTGGTAACAAATTTCACTTAGTATTGACCAAGACTAGGTGTGAACTGAAACCCCAGAGGTAGCATTTTAGTTCAGGTTTATTCCCTCTAGCCTCTGATCTTGTTCTCATGACCAGCAATTAACAGCATTACCATCCCTCACACACCAAAAACTCCAGCTCCACTGCTAACCCCCCACAGCTGTCAGCCTTTGGTAATTCATCTTTGGATGTGTGTCATTTTGCTGAGGGGATTAGCAAAGTGATACTTTTCCTCCTTTATTAATTTATCCTAAATATTGACTAAGCAGTACACAAAAATTTGGGAACTTCAACTGAAAAATTAAATATTAACACACCTCCTCTCACTTTTCAGTCTGTGTGTACACACTCACAAACTCTGTTTCTCTGCAATATAAACATTTGAAAAATACAAAGAAATTCCACAAGAAAACCTTTTAAATTTTACAAGAAATACTGCACATGATCAGAAGCACTGGATTTGTAAGTGCTACTTCACATATTGTAACCAGGATGGCAAGTCAAAATCATACCTGATATGTCTTTGAGGAAGCTCTTCAGAAGAAACCACACTAAGATTTTATGGAGAAGATATCGCTGAAATTTTCAGAGATAGTGCTGGTATCTTGTGCTGTTCTTCATTTCAGGACCTCCCTAAATACTGACAGCACTTTAATAACTAACTTCAGTTAACTTTTACAAGAAAAGGAAGATTTCACTGTGGCCTTGACCATTGAGCCTATCCTCAGGAGGGATGATAAGAGTAATTTCTTAAAGTTCTCTCTGATATTGCTTAACTTTGTTTGGTGAACTGTTCCTGATTGGCCTGCAGAGCCTAATATGGGAAAACAGAGATGAATAAGAAGGACTGTCTGTTGCAATCCTGTACTGTGTATCTGCCTGGTTTCTATTGAGCATTGTGGGAAGAGAGGGCCAGAGCTCAGCTATGGTACCTTCATGTCTGCAGGACCGTGAGCCACTGGCAATGGAGATGGAGCTGCTGGGCACGCTGGCTCTGAGCAAGGTGTGCCACTGTGAGCCTTCCTCCCAGGCACCTTCAAGGGACCCTAAATTGTCTTTCCAGAAGCAATTGCTGTGTGCTCAGATCGTTGCAAAAAATTGCCTTTGCAGAGATTTCCAACAGCCAGCCATGACTTGGTAGAGCTGACGCTGCAGCATCTCATGGCAGATGGTAGAAACATGCAGACCCTGAGTGTGCACAAGTGTTGGGGCATGAATGTGGCATAGGTGGGTTGGGCTGTCCTGCAGGATCCTGCTCCACTCCACTGCCAATAGAGGAACCGAGGGAAATCACCCTCCCTAGGCCAAAGTGAGTCTTTGTAAACGTTTCCTTGAGATACCTAAAACCACCTAAGGAGATAGCTTAAATAATGTTTTAGTGCTTCAGGCTGCAGCTTTGGTGGCAGGTGCTCACATTCAGGAGAGCAGCTCAGTGCTGAGGACACCACACCATCAAAGTTCTCTGATGAAAACTGTCCTTAGGACTTTTCCTTAGGTCATGCTTCCACATTCACCTAGAAACATTTCAGCCATTGGTACTCATGGTAACAGGAAGGTTGAGGGGTGCCAAGCTGCATTCCTCCAAGGTGGAAGACGGGGCTTGTCTTAGCTTTTGGGGATTTGAAACCACTGACCCCAACCCTGAAGAAAGGGTTTTCCTAATGTGGTGAAAGGCACGAGAGGGGGGCAACATGGGTACCCTGGAGGGACAGTCACACACATGGCTCTGGGAGGAGAAGAGGCAGGAGGAGCCTGATGGTCTCCTCTCAAGCGGTTTGCACATATTTCAGTCAATGATTAAACCAAGAAATAGTGAAGCCAGCAGGACTCCAGTATCTGTCCCCTCAAAGTGTGAGCTCTACTAGTCTCTTCAATCACGGTTTGTCTCCTGAGCTTCAGCCTGCAGCTGTGGGTTCCCCAAGAGTCTTTGTGGACCTCAGGTGATTTTGGAAGCGGAAGCTACACTTCTAACCATGACCATAAGCTTCCCTAGACAATAAAGATCTCAGGTCACTTCTTAAACTGTTGAGAGTACCTTCTCTGCAACAGCAGACCCTTGTTTTTGGTAACTGTTTCTAGGCTTAAGGGATTTGCTGCAGTTTGTAAAGCTAACACAGAAATTACTTTTACCATTGAGGTAACAAACGTTTTAAAAGGTCAAATGAAACAGCTTTTGGCCTCCATCCTCAAAGTGCAGGCATGGTGACAGAAGTGCTTTAAAACTCCTTTGAAGGGCTGAATATATTCTTTACTCTCTATTTTGGGATACATCATGAGAAGCTATGTAAAACAGTAGGACAGGGACTTTTTCGGGACTAGGTTTAAATGCAGGAGGGACTCTTGGCTGTGATGAAGTCAGTAGAGTCTTGTCCTTGGCTTCATCACGTCCACCTGTGAGTGCTTTACTCTTGGATTATTTCCACTAATTCACTGAAGCAATAAGGTGCTACATGGAGTGACAAAGGAGATAAACACTTTGGCCTTTCTGTTCACAGCAGTAATGTTAGGATCACATTTTTCTCCTAATGGTGCAGAAGAGGTTTCATGCACAAGGATCATACAGGGGACAAGTTGCATCTGTCCCACTCCACAGAAGTTCAGCTGTGCAAAGCTAATATCTTTACCCAGGGTGCTTAAATACCAGCAAAACTCCATAACCAACTGGGA
>NW_009953065.1:305001-315494 GCF_000747805.2 Chaetura pelagica
AACTCCAAAACCAACGGGGAATGAGTGGCCTTTGCTGCCAAGACAGAGCAGAGGAGGAGGAAAAGAAAAATTATCTTTGCTCTGTTTCTCAGGCAGCCCCAGAAACACGGAAAGTTCAGTGCAGTAAATCAGTCACAGCCTGATCCCTTGCCAAGTCTCAAGTACCCTCAGTTTCCTCTTGTTTTCATGAGAGCTGAAAACCACCTGCAGCTCTTGAAAGTCCTTTGGTGAGCTGAGCTCTGGAGGGCTTCACATGTGCTGCCTCTGCCCCAGCCAGGGTGGAGAGGGAGGAACAAGTGGTTAGAGAGAGATATAATGCAGTGACAGTCTGAGCAGCTTACAACTGCAGAGAGAAGCTATTTTTTCATAAAGAAGAGAACAGTTCTGCCAGAGATGCATTTTATTTGTCTTGTGAAGAGCTCCACATCTTTCTTCAGTGTTAAATAAACACTGGTATCGATACTGGGAGACCAGCTGGCTGAGAACGTGGATAACAGCATCAGCCTGTGATGATTTCTAGTGTTTCTCAATGTTTTCCTTCACCATGTGCTGTTTAAAGCTTCTGTTCTCATGTGTAGCTTTCTGGACATGTCCTGTCTTCTGCTGCCCAACTGATCACCCTGCTGCCAGGTTCTGCCCAAGACTTTCAAATAAAATATCACTCACATACCATTAGCTGTGATTGTTTCTAGTGCAAATCGCCCCAAACTCAAGTTCTTACAACCCTTTCAAATATAACACTCTGCTCTACTTGGGCAGCTCAGTAGGCAAAAATAAGCATATTTTTCTCAACAGTAAGTGTGGGGGGCATATTCGTGCATGCACCAAGGGAGGTGCCAGTTTTTCCTCCCATTTTGGAGGAAGGGCAAGGACATCAGCCTGTGGATGGCATCCTCAGGAAGGTTTGAAGCGCCGACTGGTGACCTCTAAGAAAGAAAAGGAGAACTGGATGCCCCTGAGAGATCTTCATGGAAAGCACAGATGTCACTTGTACTCATACTCAGGACGCTGACGCCAGAAGAAAGCATAATGTCATTTCACTTCAAGCTTCTTATACTCCCTAGTACCTTGTTTTCTTTACAGTAGGTTTCTCTTTCTAGTACCCTGATGCACAAGTCAACTCAGCCATGCTACCTGGGCAAATTCACTGGTGGTGCATAAAATGGGGTAAGTTTAGTTAAGGATGAGTAAGTTTATTTAAGAAGTAAGTGTCTGGCAGTAACCATGAGCTTAGAAAGGGCAGTGAGGCTGGGCAGGAAGAGAAGGTCAGTTCCATTAACAAAGACATTTCTGGATTTCTCACGTTTGTCAAGACTAGTATGAAAAAAAGTTGTGACTCAGGAAGAGAGAACTCTGCTAAGATAGAGGCTATTGAAGGTTATTGTTCCTTTGTATAGAGCACCCAGTAATGGTACTGCATCATATCATGCAGAGCAGATGGAAATTTCCAGTAAAAGGGTTTTTGCCATATTCCCATGCCCCTCATTTTTATTCACAGTTGCTTTATTGCACTTATATATTTTAATTCTCTTTTATTGTGTACTTAAGAGTGATTGTGCCCTGAAAGCCAATTGATCTTGGCCTGAGTGATGGGTGTTTACATGTTGGCATTATTCCAAAGAGAGCACAAACACACAATTCTGCACACAGCCTTTCAAAGCAGGGGGTTTTGTCATGCAAACATTAAAAACTGGGCATCATTCATCAAAACAAAAGTGTCATACTTTAATCCAATATTAATGTTATTTCTCTCTTATGAACTTTCCATATTTTGCTTTAGGCATAAGTAGTTCCTTTTTTTCTTTATTTAAAGTTGTCTGTCTCTTGCTTTCATAAAGCAATTTCTTAAGAGATATCTCACATTGGAGGCAACCAACTAGATTAGACTTGTTGATGCAGCATTTAACTGTATTTTTAAGCTGTGGCTGCACATAGCAACACATTATTCAAGACTTGTCCAGGCTGGGGATCACAGTGATGGGAGGATCATGATCACAGAGCCCTGTAGATCTCCTCCCAGTAGTGATGGGTGAGTCAGGGAATCTGCAGCGTCACAGCCTGATGTGCTCTGTTCTTTGATACAACTACTGCTACATGAAAGGAATTATGCTTAATACAAAGAGTAATGAGCGCTCAGATATCCGAAAATAAAGCAGAAGCATAGATAGCCTTGCTTGGTCTGTGCTGCAACAGGAGACTCTGCCCTGCCTCTCTGCCCTGAGCTCTTTTCCACTGGCTCCAAGGACACCTGCTCTAAGAGATGTTTTTGGGACATCCATTTGCAAGGGACCAGCCATGTGAGTCTATAAAAGCATCCTGGGTTCTTCCAGGCTAAGGGAGAGGAATTGAGGGGATCCTGTCTGCCTCAAGCTTGCATACAGCAGCTATGGATATCCCTCCTCTATGTATGTCCCATTTTCAGGAAGCCATGGTGCCAGCTGCTTGTGGCTTTATGCCACAGCCCTTTGCTGCTGAAATTGTTCAGGTCCATTGTGTAAATACCATGGAACTGTGGTGCTGGTCTGGGGAAAGCTGTGGTGTCCCTGCTGAGTTTCCTTAGAGCTCTTTCTCTCCTGGCAAGCTGGAGTAGATGGCAGAGGGAGAACTATTTTTTCCCTCTCTTGGCTGGACTTGGTCAGCTGCAGCCCAGGAGCTGTTGAATGTGTTGTATGGAAGCTGGCACTCAAGTCCATGCCCAGCACTGCAGGGCCAGAAAAGGCCCATTTTCCCCCCCCCTCAGCACTGCTGTCCCTGGGCCATGACTTCAGACTGGTTTGTGCCTCCCCACATGTCAGTCAAGATAAAGATCCTTGAAGACCACAACCACAGTCACCTAAACTTCACTTGCTAAGCCCAAAACATTTATGTTACAGAGGAGCCAAGTCAATCTGGTCTGAAAGTAAAACCCAAAAGTAATTATAAATGTCCAAAATGCTGCCTGGCAGAATACAACAGGCAGCTTCTCCAAATGGGTGCTGGCGCCATACTTCCCAGGCAAACCTTGGCTGCTGTTCCCAGCTTCCTCTTTCAAGTCCACCTGAGCACGCTTTTATTTGCTCATTCATTTTCAAACACGCTTAGAGTGCTGTTAAAAATAACCTAAATAAATAAATATACATCAGATATTTCTATGCAGCTGATGGAACATTTGAATATATTCAAACATTAAGTCAGAGCCAGCTCTTATGTTTGTGCTCTAGGTTTCCCTGTGTGGTGCACCTTTGCAGATAGCAGTGCAATAAAATGCTCCATTATCTCCAGATACTTTAGACCATGCCATTCCTTAAACTGTGTGAATTCTGCCTGAGGTCTCCCTCAGGTAACAGTTACATAGAAAAATGTATTTCCCAATATTCCACAGGGTCTCTTATCAGTTCTTGGGTTCCTATCAGCTTCAGCTTGTTTTGCAAGAATGTGCAAAATGAAATGATCTGGGGTTTGGCTCATGGAGCAACATTGCTGTGCTCATCTAGCAGAGGGGCTCACCTACCTGCAGTCTCCACAGTTCAACAGGTCTGGGGTCCATGCTCCCCCACACCATCGACAGGTGTTTGTTCCAGAGCTGTTCAGGTGTGTACAGCCCTGCTCTTTATGACCCTTTGAAACAACATCTGGATTTGGGAACTTCAACCTGAACTCACCTTTATTACCAACATGTGCTCCTCCTGGAATTGCACAAACTGGGTAGTCATGGGATATGGAGTATTTTTTCTTTTGATCTTATGGTAGATTCAGCTTATTTAAGGAGTTTCAATTTCCTGAATATTCTGGTAAGTGCTAAGAGGGGGACTTCCAGTCCTGTATTGTAATGAATTGTCAATGAATTTATTATTATTATTATTTTGTTTACTGTTAAAATACTTCATTTTTCTATTTGTGGGCTCATGAACATTTTCCTACAAGTCTACAAGCTATACATTGTCACCTAGCACAGAAAAGCCTGCTTTTTTTGCTTGTATTACAGACATCCTTAGAAGTAAAGAATTTCAAGGACTATATGCTGAAAATCAGTAGTTTCAATTAATATTTCAGATTAGTGCTAGCAGGCTTTCAGTTCTTTAAACTTTGCTTCTCTATATTAAGAGACCACATACTTTAAAAAATATTAAAATATGCTGAACACTCAAGAAAATATTAAGCATATTTTAAAATAGCTATGACTATAAATAAAAGTACAGCAGGGTAAAGGTAAAATTCAAGAGCTGAGTTATTTGTTAGCAGAAATTAGACATAATTTTGTTCATTCCTCTCTTCACACCTCTCATTCTCAATCTACTAATGAGATCTTTCTCATGCTATTAAAAAGCCCCACAATACCCTCTGTTGCACTCACACCCCTGAATATCTTTTCTGTCTGCTTGTTTGCAGACTAACACAGGGAAAAGATAAAATATCTTTATGCAGATTAGCAGGTGGCCTGACCTGGCATGCTGTCTGCTAAGGGGAAGGTAGAAGTAGGAAAGTGGTAACTCAGGACTATGAGATAATCCCAGCTGTAGCACTTCTTCCTAGCACTCTTTATTTGAGGAGATTTACAAGAATGGTGGTTGAGAGATCCAGCAAAACAAAACAACAAAACAAAAACCAATGAAACATTGGAGTGAATTTTCATTTATCAATTGTTGAAAAAAATAATTGATAGCAATGACTGTATTTATGTGCTCACAGTCCCCCTCTCACCAGCTCTAGGACTCCTGGGCTCATTCACAACAACTCCCAGTCAGTCAAGCCTGAATTGTGACTTCTTGTTCTTCCTCTGTGTGATGCTTGTAGTTGATATTTTGGCCTCTGCTTGTACAACAACAAGCCTTTCAGTTCACATGGTTTGCTGCGACTTGCCTACAGCTCATGGTTTCAGAATGTGGGTTTTCTTCAGCTATTTTTTTCACTGTTAGAAGAGGTTTATGTGTTTCCCATGTCAAACCTGAAGGAAGAAGGCTCAGCCACCCAGGGCTGTAATCAGGCCCATAGTTGTGTTTGGATCCCAAACAGGCCACTGTCACAGTCCCTATCTGCAGCATTATTGATAAAAACAGAGGCTGAGGGGAGACCTTCTCCTCTCAACAACTACCTGAAAGGAGGTTGGAGTGAAGCCAGTGTCAGTCTTCTCCCAGGTAACAAGCATTAGGATGAGAGGAATAGCCTCAGGTTGTGCCAAGGGAAGCTTAGATTGAATATTAGGAAAAATTTCTTCACTGAAAGTGTTGTGAAGCACTGGAACAGGCTGCCCAGGGGAGTGGTGGAGTCGCCATCTCTGGAGGTATTTAAAAGGTGTGTGGACATGGTGCTTGGGGACATGGTTAAGTGGTGGCCTTGGCAGTGCTAGGGTAGAAGTTGGACTTGAGCATCCTAAAGGTCTTTTGCAACTTAAATGATTCTGTAATTCTATGGCCCTATGATTCTCAAAAGAGCTGCACTCCCTCCAGCTGGGATAAAAATATGCAAAGCCACAAAACCCAAAGCCATGTGTCCAAGCCCTTTTGCAACCAGTGAGCAGTAGCAGCAATAGGAAAGCCCTCCAGCCCTGTGGTGGTGGCACCTCCTTTTACAGCAGCTCCCAAGGAATGGACCCAAGCCACAGCACTTGGTGCCTGATCTAGTTCTCCCCTTCGCTCCTTGCCAGGCTGCTTCAGCTTGTAATTGTGCCAGATCAAACAAGCTAAAATTATTGCATCTAATCAGGTTAGGATAAAGGCCATCTTGGAAAAGATAGTTGCTCCAGGAAATGAGCTTCTTTCTCAACAGCTGGCATCATTCCCACTGAGTCACCAATGGGGCTTGGAGCACTGGGCTGCAGGAGTGAAATGAAATGGTCTTTTGGATGAAAATAAAAAGGGAATCTCCCCAACACTGAGCTTTGTGCAAATGCACCTGAACATAAGGCAGTAAGAAATTGGTCTGCCTGAAGACATGAGTCCCTTAAAAACAAGTGTTTTGGGAATCTGTGTATGGCAGGGGAAAGGGAAGCTGCCAGTGCTTCACCATCCAGTCACCAAAGCCCATGAAGCAGGGGATTTAGAGGGGAAAAAAAGGAGGATACAATATGAGCAAGATTTCCAGCAGAGCTCTCCCCTGAAGGGTGAGAAGGCAAATGCTCCTCATGATGGGGACAATGGCACCCGGGAGCCTCCACAAGCACAGCCAGGTGGTTGTCTGGTCTGGGCAAAGGGAGATGGGGAAAAAGGAGTCAGCTTTCTAGAAACTTAGAGCTGGAGGTCTGGGGAGGTGACCTTCCAAAGAACAGTCAGAAAATGAATCAGCCCTTATCAGACTCTCGTTCATAGCTCCAAAATATTGCTCCTCTCGCATTTCCCAGCATGTTTGCATAAAAAAATGGTCAGACAAACAACATGCTTGAAGTGAGTATGTTTGGGTAATCCATTCTGGTTGTCAATGGAAATGAAAAGCTTGCACTTTGTAATGCCATAAACCCATGCATTTCTGGGGCTTAAAGCTCAACCCTGAAACAATATTAAAAAGTGCCACAGAGTTGGAGGAAATTCCTCAGTCATGTCATATCCCTATCTTTTTCAGCCATAAGGCACTAATCTTAATTAACTTTTTAAGAGTGATCATTACAAATATAGTAGTACATTTTGTAATGGCTTTCATGAAAAATGCATTCAAATATTTGTACTCATTCATTTATTGTCTTTATCATGAAAAGTTAATTACCTTTTACGTACTGGTTGCACTTCTGTGATGTAATATTTTCCAAGGTCTGCTGGAAAGACTTTTTTATTTATGACTCAGGATGGGCCTAAAATAAAAACAGTGCATCCAAGTGCATCTGATAAATGAGTTGGTTGCAGTCTAATGTCACTATCAGTACAAGCCCTGATTGATTATCCTCTGTCCTGTGATGTGCCTGTGGAAAAACAACCCCACAATCATGAGTGTATTCCTTCAGTTTCTTAAATCATTCTGTTTTTCTAGTCAATCCAGCCCTTTATTTACTGAGCCATGTACTCAGAGCCTGACTTAAACAGCACTGAGGAGTCAGATTGCAACTTGTTATGGATTGGCAGGATTCACCATCAGGACAAGATGAGCAAGGACTGTCACCTGAGCTACGGGGCAAGCAAGATACAGTGCAGTGCTGTTGTTCTCATTGCATCCAGCTCCTAATTAGCAATCACAATTAAGAAATTATACACACAAAATTTTGCATGTGACTTGAGATGTTCTAAAGAGTGCTGAGTCGCTGCAGTTTGGTCATGATGGGCTCAGGCCAGCCTGGTGTAGGAGGAGACACATCCTGATGTCAGCAGTGAAAAGTCCAAAAACCTTTTTGCCTCATCACTTGGGTGCAAAGTGGGGCTTTGCCAAAAGGATATTTACATCCACAAGAACCCTTTTGATTTTCTTTCATACTTCAGGGTGTTTCTAAAGTGTCTAAGATAATTTTCTTCCACCTGAATCTAAGTCTCAGTTACTCCTCAGCAACCGAGTTTTGTTTCTCCTTACAATGACTGATTAAAACACATCTCTCTACAGTGAGACATACCAAAAATTGATGGATTTTATCAGGGTGAAGCAAAGGAGAAAGTCTGAACACTTTTAGGAGAGCACAGGTAGAAATGCTGAACTGCAGACAGCTGAAACACTAGAGGTAACCAGGAAAACCAACTTGCTGAAGAGCCTGACAGGAGGTGAAGAAACACAAATTAACCTAAGAAGGAACTTGATCTATGTGCTTCTGAGGGGTTTTCTGTGCCTGTGGCCTGTGTGTGTGGCCCCATGTGTGTGGGACCCCTATGGGGTCCTGTGACACCTTCATGGGCAAGCAGGGCTCCTGGGAGCCAGGGCAGGGAGAGGGTCTGACCAGTTTCCTTGCACCCCCAGCTGAGAACCCTCTTGTGAGGATCCTTCAAAGAAATCAGCCCGGCTGGGGAGGAGCAGGGAGATGTCCCCACTGCCCAGCTCCCAGCCCTTCCCCTCCTCCTGTCCAACCATAGGTGAGCAGTCATTCTGGCCTGAAAAGTGACAATTCTGGGCTTGATTTAGCCACATGAGGTAAAAAGTAATTTCTTAAGGACAACAGGTTATGTCTTCTCTTGCTAACTGTCTACATGATGGAAAAAGAAACTTTGCTGTGTATTCATGAAGCAACTGAAGGATAAGGTTTTTCCAAACTGGTGCAACCCAATTGCAGAACATGGTGTTCAGCCTTGACAGCCTTGTGGACCCCAGAGCATTTCATTAATATTTAAACTCAGTCTTTTCACTCTAATCCCAGAAGCCCAGAAGGGTTTGTCATTTAAGGAGGGTCATGCTAGGAAGGAGTCCTGGTGTGTGAGCAGGAGCCTGGCACATGCCTTCATCCCTGGGACTGGGGAGCAGTCAGGACCAGAGATGCTGCTGGAGGTACAGAGGAGAGCAACTTTGATGGAGCACTAATATTATGAATCATTGTGGAAGACCATCCATGATGTCCTATGACCTAATGTGCCTTGTGCTCTCAGAAGACAAGGAAAACCTGGATAGTTTTGGCATTCTGAAGACAGGGTACAGAGGATAAGAGTATCATGTCTGTGACAGAGGAACCAAGTGCCAGCAAAATGCATAGAAAGAATAAATTTCACGTGCAGAGCAGTGGGCACTGTGACTTAAGGCATTAACAAATTATTGTCTGAATCTTCAGCAGAAAAGACTGAGGATGAATATCCTGGGCACACTCTTTCTGATTCATGCAGCTGTGAAAACTTGTTTTTCTTAAGAATCAATATGTAAAGCCTTCTCCTCACTTCCTAGACATATACCTGTGATTTTCTGTGCCAGATTCTTTATGTACATTGACAAAACCACAAATGAATACTAATAAAAATTCCAACACAACCATGAGTCAATATTAACAACAATGCAAACACAACAATCAGACTCACCTGATCATACACAAAAACTATGTATGCTCTTGCAACCACTATAAATTATATATATATAGATATTTTGTTTGTATATATTGATATTTTTATATTTATATATATACACATATTTTGCCTTAGTCTAAAAATATAGGATATGAAATGCCATTGAACTCTTGTATTTCTGGTTAGCATTTGAAAACTGATTGAAAATACTATTCTTACTCAAGTATAATTTATTAACTTATGTTGATATCCGTTTTAATCTGTCTGAAGATAAAGTGTTTGTAAATATGCCTCTTATTGAATCACTCTAATTTTTTGGAAGATAATAGTTCAAGTGGAGAAACAGTATCTTGATTAGAAGCACAATTAATGCTTACTGTCTCATTCTACAGCTAAACATTACCCAAAGTACCTCACTATTCATGTGATAATGATAAAATAGCACTTGTTATTTTTTAGAACCTTCCACTCAATATTCTTTAATTACTTTATGGTATTAGTGTGACTTTACAACAGACTTCCATAGTAGATAAACATGACATTTACTTTGCCTAAAAGAACTTGAGTAATGTAAAAATTACTCAGTGCCATATCAAAGGATATTTTATTGATAGATATTTTGGAAACTTCCTTTACAAGGACACCTTCTCCTGTGACAGCTAAGATAGCCCAGTGCAGCTCTTGTTAGAAGCAGATATTAGCTCACAGCAATCAATATTCTTAATTGTTCTGGAATGAACATAACCTTGACTGGAGGAAGTCTTCTGAGAGCATGACCATGCTTTGAATTATTTCACGGGAAGAAAATACCATCCTCACATTCTCTCTTAGTCATGCTTCAAGTCAGTGGCAGGTCTTTGAAACTATTCTGGGTCTTAAGATCCCTAGACTGAAAAACCCCACCCCAGAAATCTGCTCCCTCCTTCAGGTAGGGAAGCAGGCTGTGAAGAGCAGAATGGGAATTTTGCTGGCTCTTAGGGTTTTTTTGCTCTTGTGTTGTGATTAGAGTGGGTCTGGATTACTGACACAGTTTTCTATCTCCCTTGCTATCAACCAGCTCAAAATCACCACCAGTGTCCCTCAGGAGTCTGCACTGATTTGCTCATTCAGAGCAGGCAGCCACATCCTTGTGTGGGTTGCTGTGCCTCAGCTATGTGACCTGGGTGTTCAGGTCCCATTGTTCATGTGCTGCCATCCACAAGGATGTCTCATCAGATGTCTTCCTTTATTGTTTCCCAACAATAATTTCTCTTTAATCCATTTTAGTTATTGATTAGGCCACCAGCAAGAATTCCAAAATTGCACTAATGGTGGTTGAGATTGTTTGGGAGGTCTGTGAGGGCCTTTGCAGGTGTTTGATATTAGTCTGTTAGACATTAATATGACTGTGCTCCACAAAAATGTTAAGAATGCAGCTATGTAAAAGGCACATGCACCTCTGTGCAAAGGACACTCTGTGCAGGAGATCCTGATCTTCCTTGTTCTCTGAATGAGAAACAAAAAGGTATGAATGAAACTAGAAAGAACCAAATTCAAAACCCATAACGGAAATGCTTTTTCTGTAAGTACCCAACTCATGGTGAAATTCCTGCCATGCAGTGTCATTGAAGCTAGTAGTCCAGC
>NW_009953065.1:316230-327038 GCF_000747805.2 Chaetura pelagica
GCAGGAATTTTGTAAGTGAATATTGACTACAGTACTTTGCAGCTGCAGTGCTCAGAGATGAGCTGCAGGTCTTTGCAATCAGCTCCCATGCATAAAATGTACTTCAGGATGGATTCTGGGATGGTTTCAGTCCACACGATTCAGACATTTCTAAGAATATGACTCAGGAAGAATGCATTCTTCTGCTGCCAGCTTTTATCAGTGAGTTGTCCACCTCTGATCACTGACACTCCAACTGACCTCACTTGCTCCATGTGGTGGGCCTCAAGGCTGCAGACCCGCTGGGAGGAGACCAAGAAGAAGTCAAGTATTTTGTTTCTTGTTTTCACTTTTTAAAAGGCCCCAGAAACAAACACTAGTTAAGTAAAACTATTAAGATTGTGAAGCAGAGCCATCCAAATTGGGACATGACAGAATTCAGGTTGCTTGTGGGCATACATGTTGGATATAGACAGTAACTGCAGGATCTCATGCCTGTGTACCACAGGGCCCTTGCCTCTGTCAGATCAAAAGAAGTCTCTGCTGGAGATAGATTTGGTGGCTCGTGGTGGAAGACTGATGCAGATACCCACAGCTGGGCTTGTAACACTCCCTTAATGAAGACATGGGCACTTGCAGGGTGTGCTTAGCCCATCTTCCCGTGGTGGCTGCCTACAGGAGGTCAGCTCTGCTGTGCCTTGTGTGTGTCTGGCACTCCCACTGACTGCAGAGGCATTCCACAGAAGTCTCCCAGATGCAGGTGTGAACTTTGCAGGTGTTTAAAGTCCTCACTGGACTGGACTCCTGTCCTTGATGTGTAATGGCAAGTGCCACGAAAGGAAGGTTTGAAAAAGTTAGAGGACTCAAGGCACAGACGATGAACCTCCAGCATCTGTCTACTTTGGATCATGACAGAGCAGTGTAGATTCTGACCCAGTGTGATAAGGCAGCTCCTGTGTTTGCTGAGCTGAGCATCCTCCCAGATCAGCTCAGCCAGGTGATCTAAGGGTGCTATCTAGGAGGTTCTGCTCCTCTCCCCAGCACTCTGACACCTCTGCTGTGCACGCTGGTGTGTCTCTCCCCCTGCAGCAAAGGTGCTAATGTTTAGCTTGACTGAGAGAGAGAAAAGAATCAGCATGGAGAAGAGGGGAAAAATGAGTGGGAACTTAGCAACTACCAGTGAAGACAGATGCTGTGAGTCTGATGTGCAATTTTCCAAGTACACCTACTAGATCCCCCCTTGGCAGACTCAGATCACAGTTTTACAGCATAAATCTGATTGGAGGAGCAAAAGCAAAGCAAATACTTTGAAATTAATCTCCACTACTGGGCTATCCCTTCCAGCACTGTCAGTGGGCTTTGTGGGGACAACACAATGCAGTTTGTAGTCCCAATCCTTCCCCAGCCCTAGTATCTTCTGGAATTTTCAAGTTCCGTCAGGTCTGAAGGGAGAGAAGTTACTTTAGAGTAAGGCAAAATAAACATGCTTGAACCATGGGTATGGGGAACCTGGAGTTGAGCTACATCATAGTGACTCTACATTTAGTTCTAAATGCACAAAGAGGTGAGTCACCTTGGATGGCTGCTGCTGCAAGAGAAACAGATGTAGTAACATCTCTGGAGAGCTATGAAAATACCCCTCTGGAACGAGCTGACAGGGAACAGAAATTGCTTTTAACCCATGTTTTAGACCATAGCTGAACCAATGTCTAAATATGCCCTAGTGAATAAGGACATTAAAGAGAGTAAAAATATCTGAAATACTGATTCCTTAATCCTTCAGAAGAGCAGGTCTGGAGTCCTCACTGGTGCTGACATTAGGCTACTGCTTGGTGACTTGGGGATGTTGGAGCATCTGATGACTCGGTCAGGAAGTGGGAACAAACCTACCCAGCAGCTGGGACAGGAACATTGCCTTTCTAGGTGCTTCTTATTTTAATTCTAGTTGAAACCAGCCTTGAAGATCAGCAGATCTTCCCAAAGAGATTGGGCCTTGCTGAACTTTTCCAGGCACTCCTATCACCCTGAAGCTATGTTTAGGAGTATGGCTGCACTTCACCCCCGCTCACGTAGACTTACCTGAACTGGCTAAAACTGGTTAACTTAGATGCTGATAACAGAAAACCTTCTAGTCTGACTTGCACCTAGTTGCATATAAACAGCTCCATATCCTCTTTTCTGCTCTACAGCTGCTGGGTTCTTGTATCCAACATTTTTGTTTTGTTTTGGAGTTGTTTTTTTGTTGTGTTGGTTTTTTGGGATTTTTTTTTATGTGGGTTTTTTTTAATCTTACTGGCTCCTTGACTCACTTTTGACGATGCTTTAGCCTTCCTCCAGTGCTGAAAAGCTGCCTGCAAGTCCATGAACCCGGATGCAAACAGACTTACCTACTGAAGGAGTCCTGTGGGTAGCACAGGAGGTCTGTCCAGACTCCTGCATGTCTGGGTTCAGGAGTATCAGCCATAGACTCTTATTTGATCCAGTTCAGGATTAGGAAAAGTGACTGAACTAAAGCACATAAAGTACTTATTAGGACATAATTTAGGGTGAAAGACACAAACCATGACATGTTGGTCTGGGGTTGGGCAAACCAAGCTGTCAGAAGGGAGCTCAGCCCTGCTGTGGGCAGGCACACACAATACCCCAAACTGCATTTCCAGAGCTTTCCCCTGCTGTAGGGCTGTGACCTGCCTTCTCCTCCTCCTCACTCCTGCCATCCCAGCACTGGCAGCTCCCACACACTGAAAGCCAGAGACCCTAAACGGAGGGAAAAAGACTTCCCAGACAGCTCTGCCTAGCCCTATGTTAATGTGTTAAGGACAATGAGACCTTGTGTTAAGATGCACAACAGAAGGCGAAGCTCACTCTTTTGGGTCTAAGGTTAGTTAAGACTGGCTGGGGAAGAACAGTAATTAACATTAGTTATCTAGGAAACCTTTACAGATAGCTCTGTGGCCAGTTTAGAAAAATTATATCATTACTGGTGTTCTTTCCTTTTGTGGCATCAGTATGAGCAATCAATCATGATCATCCTCTTTGCCATGCATGGACTTTAAAAAAGGGAATGTTGTTAGCTAGTCCATGATTTGGAGTCTTTTTCTAAATTACATCTTCTCTTTCAGTACAATTTCCAAACTTTCTGCCATTGTTTTATTTTACTGGATCACCTGCAGCCTCTTTCTGCAGTCTTATTGGGAGCATCTACATCAGTGTGTTGATTCAGAACACAAATCTGTTTTTGTAGCAAATTTCTTGATGATTTCCCATTCCTCTGCTATGGATCACACGGTGGAGGAGCCTGATACTGCATGAACCAGATTCCTGGAGATGGGAATGAATAGGAAAGTGTGCTGCAGGGGTGCATCCAGATGAGTCGCGTGCTCATTCCTCCATTCAATGGGATGAGCAAGAGAATCAGGAGGATGAAAGTGTGCAAACTTGTGGGTTGAAAAAGACAGTTTAAGAGTAAAGCAAAAGCTGTGCACACAAGCAAAGCAAAATAAGGCATTAATTCAGTACTTTGCATTGGAGACAAATGCCACCACTCCAAAAGTCCCCCTTTTCTCATTGTTCCCCCAGTTTTTATTGCTGAGCACAGTACCAAACAGTATGGGGTATCCTTTGGTCAGTTGGGGTCAGTTGTTCCAGCTGTGTCCTCTCCCAAATTCCTGCGACCCACAGCTAGTAGGGTGGTGTGAGGAGCAGAAAAAGCCTTGATGCTGTGCAAGAGCTGCTCAGCAATAACTAAAACACCTCTGTGTTATGAGCACTGTTCTCAGCACAAATCCAAAATATAGCACCCTACGAGTTACTATGAATAAATTTAACACTATTCCAGCCAAACTCAGTACTATGTTAAAGTAGAGGTAGCTCTTGCTTGTTCTTACAAAGCTCTTGCTTTGTAAGGCAAGTCATGCTGGTTTTATTAATTTTAGTCTTCATTTTTTCTGTATACCTCTTTTTCCTTCCTTTTCTTATGTACATGTAGTTTCAGGCAACATTTGACTTGGCATTGCTTTACTTCCTGCAAAATTACATCTCTTCATTGCTGAAACACCAACCCTTAATGATAAAGATTAGCTGTATGTCATTCCAGATTGTCTAAGTGTTATTTAAACCCATATTTCTTTACTCTGTACCCTAACAATCAACACAAAAGGTATCTCTAAAGACTCTTGCTTATAGACTACAGGTAAAGGCTCCCAGATTGGCAGGACTTGGTAAAATTCACCCTGGAAAGCTTAAGGAGTCAGAGAAACAACCTCTGACTGTCTTCAGAGACCTGGAGAAGGACGGGATGGTGGACGAGTCTCATTGAGTGCAAAGGGATTTATTTTGAACTGAAGGAGAGAGAAGAACCAAGTGAATCTGAGACCACTTCAACACTTTTATAAAATTTTTAGCACCTGGAAGTTAATAAAGAGATAAGCAATAATGAACAGCCATTTTTCAAGAAGAAATTGTATCAAACTGAAAAAAACATTGTCTTTGATAGAGTAACCAGCCCAGGGTAGAGTTAAAGTAGATGTGACATTTTCTAACTATAATGCTACTAGGCCTGAGGAACAGCTAGCCAGTAGCATTGTAAAATCTCCTTGGAGCTGCTAAAGAGCAGGTTAGATATCCTGGGGGATAGTTAGGCAGATGCTCAGAACAGGGACAGAGCACCCAGGCTCCAACTTGTGCCCATTGCCTCTATCACTATGTTCTCCTGCATCGGGGAACCAAAATTTGACACAGGTCTTTAGATATAGCCCCACAAGTACAAAACAGAGGAGAATAATCCTCTCTCGACCTGCTGGGTACACTTTTGCTCACACAGCCCAGGAGGGTGTTGATGCTCTTTGCTTCCAGGACTCGTTGCTGGCTGACTCATGGGTGCACCTGGTGCCCATCAGGATCATCAGGCCCTTTTCTCCAGATCTGCTTTCCTGCCAGCTGGAACTAAGCCTGCACCCTAGCACTGGGTTAGTGCCCCCCCAGGGGCACGGCTTTGTTATAATGTACTATATTAACAGACAGGCACACAATATCCCAAGCAAACAGTAATGTTAATATAACAAATCTATATCAAGGATGGTCCTTAAGGGGCAAACTGCAGATTAGCACAGTGCATGCACCTTGATTTTCACTGTGCCACTTGATTTGCTGCGCTAGATCAGGACATTCTTTCATCCAGGTACCATACAGTGCTTGCATTAATGCCTCAGAGATCTTAGCTGTAGGAAATAGACTGTGTTTATCACACTGTTATCACCGAGAGAGCTCCAAGCTGCACACTAACATTGTGCTTCAGGGAGAACTTTGACTTTCACACAGCCAAGATGATCTAACAATGGGATTTATTACTTCTAAGATTTTCTTTCTGAAGACTGAAAATGTCCCTGACTCCTGGTGCAAAATTTCCTGTTGGCCACAAAAACCCCCTTGCTCAGGGGATTTAAAAGACAGATCCTGGATTTGGAGAGCAGAGCATGAGAAAACCCATCCCCTGAGTAGAAATGTGCCATTTCCTTGATATGTCCTGAAGGACACCTGTGACTTAATTGCCTTGCTATTTAGGTTTTATTTTTATTTTAATTGCCTTGTTTGTCAGAGCCTTTGGAATCAAAGGAAACTAAATACTACATAGTCATTGCATTTTTAATGGCCTGTTTTGGGGCCAAAAGCGAGATTTTAGTCAGGACCAAAACCTGTGTGGCAACTTTCCCCCTTTAGTCACTATGAAAACTTGTGTGGAAACTTCCCCCCTCAGTTAAGATTTACATGTTTTCCAACAACAATGAGTTTTACAGGTGTTTAAGAAATGCAAAATGTATGTAGCTTTGGGTTTGATTTTTATTAAAATACTGGAAATGTAACTCGACGCTCAGAACAAATGAAAGTATTGTGGGTTTGGGTTTTTTTTTTAATGTGAAAATTAACTGGCACTTCATGATCAGCTCTGGTATAAATATCTATTAAGAAGTTAAAATGGGCAAGGGCAAATTGAGCAGAGGAAAAGGAAAACATCAGTGGTACAGAACCCTGCCCTAATTTGCATTGCAAAGACTTTGAATTATGGTCCCTACACAGTCTTATCTTGCAGTTTTGGTGTTTTTTTTCCTTTTGTGTCACTTACTAAAAATAACACAGACATTTTCCCACGTTCAAGCCAGGCTCTCGTGTGCCACATCAGCCTCATCCCTCATTTCCTCTCTAGCCAAGAGGTCACAAATTTTTAGAACTGAGTAATGTGCAGGGAACAAAATTTTACAAGGTACACGGAGTTACTGATATGCAAAGCCACTCACTGCTATTGCGAAATAATTAGTACCCAGGAGGAAGTCAGATGAAAGGAAATTGGAGGGCAGGACATCAGACACAGAGCTCCCACTTTCTTTCTGCAGCATAGACTTGATAAAGTTCAGCAAACCGATGACTGAAGGAAGATGAATCTCTGGCTCCTTTGAGGGGCAGCAGTGCAGTTGTGTCCCCGGGACACCGAGGGCAGGACCCACCTGAACCACCTGAGATGCCCAGTGAGCAGCCAAGTCCTCCGTGCCTGTGGAGGCACTCCTGACATGCTGTGAGCTTTTTCCCATCAGCTTCGACTATCCCAAAGTTGGGTGTTTAATGCAGGTGGCCTGGGTCCCCTCCCTGCTCAGTGAACAGCAGCACTACCATCAGCCATTGGAGGGCAACCCTTGACACCCACCTTGGGACAGGATGAGTAACCTTCTCCATTTGCCAGTCTCAGAGACTCCCTTAGGGGCCTGGAAGGCTAGCTAGACTTCTATTAGACCTGCTAAACCTGACATCCAACCTTGACAGCTGCAGTGAGGTGAAATAAGTCCTGTCTGGATTGCTTATTTTCCTGTATAATAAAAGCAGAAGCAGGAATCCTTGAAGGCCCTGAGGAGGATTGTGTTGGCCTCGCTGCACGCACGTAGGATAAGCAGACAGGATCTCCTGGGTGCCTGCTTTCAAGGGGACCTGCTGACCACCCAGGGAATCCGGGTACTTGCTGTAGGAGGATGGGTTTGCTGGTGCCTAACATTTAAATGCTAAGGCAAGTCACTGCCTCAGGTGCTGCAGCTGCTGCATCTGCTCTCCAGCCACTGCCAGGGGCAGGGTGCTGGGTGTTTAACCGTGATACGTTACAAGGTTTTAGGTATGTTGTGGTTACAGCTTAGACTGAAGCCCTTTTCTGCTGTCACCGTGCGGTGTGAGAACCCAAACGGCTCCTGCCACCAGACCTAGCTCTGGTGCTCTTCATAGGGTTCGAAACTCTTTTCTATCTTCCCTTTGGCTCAAAAATGCAGCACTTCAGCTTCTCCAACCCCCTGCTTGCCTGTGTATGCTCATTCAGCTCCAGCTAGCAGAGGAATGCCCTGACTGCTTAACTCTCCTGCATTCGGAAGCCACAGATCTCTGTAAAATACCTGCAGAACAAACTACATACCAGGGCTCCCAATATCCTTTTGAGACACTTGTCCTGCCTCTCTGGTGAATCTGAGGTATGCTGCTATTTTGCATCTGTCCCAGTCCCACACGTCTCCCTCCTTCCCCATGTATCCCATTTTGACCACATACTGGTGCAGAACCTCAAACAGAGGTCATGGACATGCTGTAGCTTTCTCTCCACTTCTCTACTCATCTCACCTTAATGCTTGAGTGATAGGAAGCTTTTCTAAGCACACCAGTAAGCTGGGCAGTTTGGAAAGCAGTACAATACCTGGTGCAACACCAATGCAAAACGAAAAGCCTTACCCTGTCATGGTGCCCATTCTCACCAAAGAGAGGAGTTTACCAGAAGAACACAAGCTAGGAGGAATAATCTGAAAAGGTGTATTGTTAAATATGGCTTTGCAAGGTACAAGACACTGATGGCCACCATCCAGTCCCTCGATGCAGTGTGGTGGGTCTTTTTTTTTCTGTTTTCCCAAGCTAAAGCCAGTGCATTTGTCTATCCAGGCTGATATTTTGATAATCTTGGTGAATAAAAATAGAATGTATGCACAGTATGTATTACATATAGAATGTATGTGTAAAAATGTGATTTGTAATGCAAGAAAATACTTAGTATTTCAAAGAAATATAATGCTCTAGGTTTTAATGTGTACTTCTCTGAAAAACTTCCGTGCAAACCTCCCCGTCAGTCTGTGCAGTCAGGTTGCCCTCTGTTGACTTCAGTATGTGCCTGCAGCTCTTCTCCTTCAGCTCCAAGTCAGAGCTAACTTTTGTTCTCAGGGCAGTTCACCAGAAGACTTTGTGCTCCAGTTTGTTTTTCTGACACAGAATCACGGAGTAGCTGAGGTTGGAAGAAACCTGTGAAGGCCTTCTGGTCCAACCCTCTGCTCAGGCAGTGCCACCCAGACCCGGTGCTCCAGGACTGTGTCTCGTTGGCTTTTGAGTATCTCCAAGGATGGAGAGTCCACAACCTCCCTGGGCAACCTGTGCCAGTGCTCAGTGACCCTCACATTGAAAAGGTGTTTCCTGATGTTCAGAGGGAATCTCCTGTGTTTCAGTTTGTGGTCATTGCCTCTGGTCATGTCACTTGGCACCACCGAGAAGAGTCTGAGTTGGCCCTCTTTGCCCCTCCCTTCAGGTGTTTACATACATCGATGGGAACCCCCTGAAACTTCTGTTCTCCAGGCTGAACAGTCGCAGATGTCTCAGCCTTTCCTCAAGAGGAATGTTCCAGTCCCTTCATCTTTGCTGGAAGGGGACGTATCTTAAAGGTCTTTTTTGAACAAATAATTCTATGATTCTATGATTTCAGGTGTAATGAATGTACTAACAAATGCAATAAAAAGCAGGAGTGTACCCAGGTAATGTAAACTCAGTGTTCATGAAAGGAGCGCCACAACCAAGGCAGGGCGAGATGGAGTCATGCCAGGAGCAACAAAGGAACAAAAAGCACTCAGGTGATCATGGTTTACAACTACCCCAGTCCTCAAGGCAATCCACTGAGGAACTGATCTTTACTACTCAGAGATGTAAAACCTCAAGAAAATATGTTAACAACCTCCAAATTCCAGCAAAATCCTCATAAATATTCATAAAGGCAGCCCTAGTCACCATGATCACAGGTTAATGGGCAAAGCTGTTCAGAGGTGACTGCCAGGCCTGTGGCAAACAGGACAGAGGGGTCCCCCTGTGCTCCCCTGTGCTCCCCTGTGCCTTCCCACTTCTTCTGCCCACCAAGATTCTTTCTGCATTTCTCCAGGTCCTCTGCATCCTCTCACCACTCCTGGGTCCTGAAGCAATCACTACACAAACCCCCTTCCTGGTGGCCTGGATAATCATCAACATCTTCCCTAATTTGAGAAAGGTTCATGTTGCAGCATGAACCCACGGCTGAGTCCTCCAGCTGGGACATAAAGGGTGCAAAGAGATGCTGCATCTCTGCGGAGATTTCCCCATGGGACTTTCCAGGAGCTCCTGTGGGGCCTCAGCTTTCCCCATGGAGGGGAACAGGGTCAGGGTCAGGCAGCCATTTGCTCTGCCCCATCTTGTTCTTGCACATCAGACACATCCAGCCCCCAGTGCTGATAGACGTGCAATCAGAGAAACCCTGATGTAGAAACACAGAAGAGGAATTCTGCCCACTGAGCATGGGCTTTCATTTTGAAACCAGAAGCTTTCACGCAGCGTTTTTAGGTGCCTTCATTAGCTTCAATTAGCTAATGCACTTTCAACAGATCTGACCCTGTTTTATAACGGGTGAATTGCTCCTCTCTCAGGTGGTTCCTCCAAATAATTTAAGTCTGCTCTAATCAAAAAGTCTGGTCTTTAGGAATATGATGCCTTTTTTTCTAAGGGAGGTCTGGAATCTGTGCTGGGTGAAGGGCTTCTGGGGGCGGGAAACAGCAGCACACTGCCACCTGATGGGAATCTTCACTGTACGCAGGGAATTGGAATGGCTAGAAAACTTGAGGACTTTTTTTCACCAAAAATATTTTAACTTTTGGGCGAATTGGGCAATCGGTACGACTTAGCCAAAGCCACATTTAGATGTTTTTAGCATAAACTGAACAGAATGCTGCACATGTTCTAATGTGCAAATAACAGAGGGCTCCAGGGTGTGCACCCCTTTTTTGTCTAGTGAACAAAGAGTCTGGAAGAACATGAAAAGCATTAAATTAAAGGCTCTGGGAAGACCTCGTTGCAGCCTCTCGATACTTCAAGGGGACCTATAAAAAAGATGGGGGCAGGCTTTTAGTAGGGCCTACAGTGATATAACAAGGGGTAATGGTTTTAAACTGGAAGAGGGTAAATTCAGAGTAGATATAAGGAAGACATTTTTACAGTGAGGCTGATGAGACAGGTTGCCCAGAGGGGTGGGGGGAGTCCCACCCCTGCAAACATTCTAGGCCGGGTTAGATGGGGCTTTCAGCAGCCTTCTCAAGTGGAAGATGTGGAAGATGTCCCTGTCCCCTGCAGGGGGGTCGGGCTGCCTGACCTCCGGAGGTCCCTTCCGACCCAAACCCTCTGTAATTCTGTAAAACTGTGTCTGATTAAAAAAAAAAAAAAAGTCGATATAATTTAGTGCATTTTTTATTTTTCCTGATTAAACACATTGAAACCAAACCCTCCAAGCCACCTGACATTCTTCCCTAAACGAAATGCCCTGGATTTGGCGCGTTTCAGCCTTTAAAAATCGAAGCGACGAACGTTTCGCTGCCGTTTCCATGAAAGCGGCTTCATCGCGGGAAAACAAAACAAAACCAAAACCAAAACGACGTGTCTTCCTTTCTGCGTCCGTTCCCGAGTTCCACTTCGACCCATTAGATCTGCGTGATGTGACACCCCCCCGGGCCGTGCGCGGCGCCTTTAAGAGCCCC
>NW_009953065.1:327512-331802 GCF_000747805.2 Chaetura pelagica
GCCCCCCCGGCGGGGGGGGGGCAGAACGGCGGTGGCTGGGGAGCCGCTGGCGGGTTGAGTCGCTTCCCCTCTTCTGGGCAGCGCTGGGGGCTGCAGAGCTGCTGCATCCCCGGTCACGGGATGAGCGGCCCCGGAGGCGCACGCAGCAGCTCCGCTGTCCCGCTGCGGTGAAGTCTTGCCCTCCAGAGCCTCCTCTGAGGTGTTGCTGGGGCCGAAAGGCGTGGTTATGGAACAAGGCTCTTTATAAACTCCTGTGGGTGTCTTAATTTATGTCATTAAGTGGTTCAGGAGCCCTGCGTGAAGGGTTGGAGGTCGGTGTGGTTGGAGGCAGCCTTAGGCTGACAGAAAACAGGTGCAAGGGCTGAGGCTGCAGAGCAGGTCACTGGCAGGGCAGCTCTTGCTCCAGGCAGTGCCCTCCGGGTCTGCCCCAGTCCTGTTCCCGGCCTGGTTAACTGGTGAATGTGGCCGTGTTCTGGGTGGGATTGGAATGCTTACGTCTTTCCAGGGTAGATACCAAAGGCTTAAAACTAAGGGTTTCTTTCCCTTTCTAGAGGAGCCATTTTGATCGAATTCACCATGGACTCCAGGGAATTTGTGCAGTGCCACAAAGGACCTATGCTGATCAAGGTGATTAATTATGAATTTCATTGGACAAAAAAACACAACTCAAACCCAAAAAACTCTGCAAAAAACAAATCAGTTCTTCAGACTCAGAAATCAGGCTTCCATCGGGGGAATTCATGTCAGCATGGAGATTTAGATGAAAAATAGTGGCTAACATCCCCTATTTAATCTCAAGTTAAAGCCATAAATACAAGTTGAACTTTATATAACATAAGAACAGTTGTGGTCATTAATATTTCAAAGGAGATTGTGGTTATGAGATTTGAATTAGGTACAAAGTTTATAGCTTCTGCTGTATTCATAATCAGTAAGGGTTGCATAGATATCTAAGCCATATTTTCACCTTTATTATACTGATCCTAGGATATTTAGTGAGCATTTCTCTTTTGCATTAAACATCAATAGAAGCTGTGTTGGGAAAATGTTATAATAAATTATCCAGACATCTTGTATGAAGCTTTTAAAGACAAGAGTGGTGGATCAGACAGAATTCAGCTTCTTAATTTCATTTTACAGTGTTTTCCTATTAAAATTTAAGAGTAGCTGTTTTTATTGCAGACTAAATACCTCCACACAACCTTTCCCTTTGTTCAGAAAGTTATTCAGATTGGAGGTGTAATCTACCTATCTAAAACTAGTTTATTAAATTGCATAATTTATTTTGCTTTTTGAAAAATATTTTTTTCAGATATTACTTATTTCAGTAATTGTAAGCTGGTATTCCTGCAGGAAAATTATAATGGCTGAAACAAAAATAACTTAAATGTTTTCTGTTTCAGTTGATGCTGATGTCACAGTTATTGGCTCTGGTCCTGGAGGGTACGTGGCTGCTATCAAAGCAGCTCAGCTTGGATTTAAGGTAAGATGAGACCTCTCTTACACAGCAGGCTATTCATCCAGAATTTGAAAGGTGTTTGTGTGATACTCAGAAACTGAATTCTGTCACATCTTGGGCCACCAGATGTTGTTGACATGTCAGTAAACCTTTTGTTAGAAAAAAAAAAAGAGATCATGACAAAAAGTTCACTGGAAAACTTTCCTGAAGAACAGGCTGAGTCAACTCAAAAGAGAACAAAAACAATTTTCAACTGATGTGCTTTTTGAATGTGAGTAGAGGAATTCCAAAGCTGAGTGAGAATTTTGCAGGTGAAAGTATCTGTAGAAATATTGTGATACCTAATTTACATTATTAATGTTCATCTCTGTTGTTCTTTGAGTGCCTTTTGAAAGGGGCAACTTCTACCTGATATGTACTAATGATGTGTCATTTAATTGAGTACTGTGAGAGCAATGTGTGCATGATGCATTTCAGATTTTCTAAACTTGGTAGAATACAGTGTGATTTCAACACACGTACAGAGCACAAGACCAGCTCACTATCTTGGCTCTGCATTATTCCTCTCAATTATTTTGAAGCCTGAGAAGGTGATGGAAGCAGTCTTGAGCATGTTCCTGGCTGATACGTCCCAGTGCTTCTTAAGTGTGACTTCTGGACTTCATGACACAAATGGGTTAATTAGGCCACCTATTAGCCTTCACCTTTGGATATTTTCAGAACATGGCTGTACAAGGCTCCCCTGAGCCAGCTGGTACATCTGTGAGACTGACTGTGTTTGGAGCAGGAGGTTTGTCTAGATGCCCTGCAGAGGAGAGCATATAAACTTTCCTTCATTTTGAGTGTTGTTCCTCATTGCTCAGGACTCCCACAACTGTTTTTCACTGGTGTCTCTTTCAGCCTTCTAATGTGTACCAAAATGCAAATGTTTGAGATTCTGTTAAGTTTTACTGTGACCTAGTGCAGATAGTTGAGTTGTCTTTATCAGTGTTTGTGGGGTTTTTTTAACGTAACAAATACTGTTGCTTTTAGGTGTATGTTGTTGCTGAACTATTAGTACCTGAGAAAAAAGGTGTGTAGTGCTACAGGTTTTAATTGAGATTGAGGCCTTCTACCATGTAAAAGTTTTATCTGTTGTTTGTTTCTTTTCCTTGTTTGTGGTTTGGGGGATTTGTTTTGTGTTGTTTTCTTTAAAGAAAGTTATCCTTCCTGCAGTTTTAACCGGTGATGGTTCATTTATCTGTTATTTGCTTTTGATTACTTGATTTTAGGAATTTTGGATTATTTAAATGTTTTGCTCTTTGCAAGTTGCTTGTTTTGGGTTTTTCTTAATTGTAAGGGGAACATCTTTTAACAGATCTGATGTATTTAATTGAGACAACTTTGTGGATTGTTGAAGTAGAACAGCATTTAAACTTCTATGAAAACATAAACGGTGCAGTGGGGAGGGGAAATTGAGCCACAAAATATATCTAAGAATTAAATTCATGAGACAGGAAGTATTACTAGATAAATGCCCGGTTTTTGTAATCAGTTCTAATTTGTGGGATATGCTGTAAGTAAATGGTAGCATAGTACTGCTAAAAAGTCTACCTTCTCCCCCTTCTTTTTTCCTCAGACTGTTTGTGTAGAAAAAAATGAAACACTAGGTGGAACCTGTTTGAATGTTGGATGTATTCCATCCAAGGTAAGTGTACATAGTTTGTCATAACTTCATTAAAAACAATAGCTGTTATAGGCATCACGTGGAAAAAGATAAAGGAGGAGTTTCCCAAGATTGGTGTACATTCTTTAAAAACTGAAATTGTAATCCAAATGAGCTGAGGATCCAAATAAATATAATTAACACAACAGGTTAAAATTTTATTTGCTCAATAGAAGTGTTTTATTTGCTCAATAGAAGTGTTTTATTTGCAAACTACTTTGTGGGCTTTCCCTGGTGAGAGAGAGGAAGAGGATGAAAATCAGCAGGATATACAGCTGTATCTTCTTACTCAGCTGTTGAGTCTGTTATACCCAGTAGTGACTACTGTTTCAGCTGGTTGTATCTCTTGTAGTCTGCCTTAACTATTTCAGATGGTTGTACCTCTTTTACTGCCTGAAGTTCTTTATTGCCTCATTTCAGTAGCTTTGTCCAAGATGATGTTCTTACATTAAAGGAATGCTGAACTGTGTCACTAGAGGTAGAGAAAGTAAATAAATTTTACTTTAAATTTTACTTTAAATTTTAATAAATTAGAGGGAGAGTGGCACCCCCAAAAAAGCATGAACTCTGGTTTTTGATTGGATGTACCATTCTCTCTGAAGAGAGCTGTTTCTCTCCATCAAGTGTAGAAAGACTCCAGTTAATTAGCTCTTGAAATATTAATCCAAGCTAAATCAGTGTTCTCCAGTCCCAAAAGATGGCCTGCAGGGTGGGACTGGTAGTGCTGGTGAGGAGTAGTGCAGGTGGGGAGAAAAAAGCAAGTCCAAGGTATGCACTGTGAAAGACAGAAGTAAGAAGAAATTCAGAAGAGCCTAGTATTTGATGTTGTCAATCCATTTTTAATTAATTTCTGAACTAGGGCTTTGTAAGAACAGTGCTGTTGCTAGATGAGAGGAATCTGCCTCATTAGCACCCAGGAAGTGAAGGCAGACACTGGAAGTGCCAGGTGGCTGCAGTAATAGACATAACATTCTTAGCAGGGTCCCTTCTAACTACATTGCTGTTTCTAATCTGTTTGCTCAGAGAGATTCCATTAGCATTATAGGAGAAAATACAGTATCATTAGGAAGTTCTAAAAATAATGTCCCAGTTGACATTTCTCTTTGTGTGTTTCAGGCCCTGCTGA
>NW_009953065.1:331876-350672 GCF_000747805.2 Chaetura pelagica
TGCTGAACAACTCACATCTGTATCACTTGGCCCATGGGAAGGATTTCGCTAATAGAGGAATCGAAAGTGAGTATGAAGAGCAACTAGTCTCTGCATGGTAGCGCAAAGGGTTTCTGCCAGCAGGAAAATTTAATAATTCAAACCAGGCTACTATAGTTTTCTGGTGAGTAAACTTCTTAGATTTGTAATTTATATCCTTTATCTGTCAGTTGGAGAGTTAAGGGTGTGTCTGCTCCTCGAGTCATGGGTAGACAAGCATTTAGTGGGGCCGTTTGACACATCTTACTCTGTCAGAGCTGTTGAGTGGTGTTTAGGTTGGCTTCTTTACATAAAAACACTGACATGCTTGACAGGCTTTTTTAACCTTAGTTTCAGGAATTCGCTTGAATTTAGAGAAGATGATGGAACAGAAGAGTGGTGCAGTGAAGGCCTTAACAGGTGGAATTGCTCATTTATTTAAACAAAACAAGGTTAGTTTGGGTTACAAACTGAGTTATATCCATGATTTTTTTCTGATCTGACTTTTTTGCTTTTTACGTTTTCCTATTCTTGCCACATAAAGTAATTTGAGTGACTGATTTGGCAAGGGCAGAATTTGAGTGCTTCTCTTCTAGAAAATTCTTAAATTAACAGTTCCTCTATTCTTAATCTATTTTAAAGAAAATAATACACTTACTTTGAGATTTGTACCAGGTGGGGATGCAAAGGTACATATAAGCAGCTTCTCTAAAGCATCAGTGCGATTCAGATTAAATGGAACATAAAAGTAATAATAACATGAATTTCCTGTGTTCTAATTTCTAAAGGTTGTACACGTGTCTGGGTTTGGAAAAATAACTGGCAAAAACCAAGTCACTGCAACCAAAGGAGATGGCAGCACACAAGTTATCAATACAAAGAACATACTTATAGCCACAGGCTCAGAAGTTGCTCCCTTCCCTGGAATAACTGTATGTATTTTAAACCTTAATGGTGCTTTATTTCAATATGTTATATCCGCATGAGTTAACACGTAATATTTTTTTGCATCTGATTGCACTTCACCTTATGTGTATTATTATATGCAATATGTGAGAGATTGTAAAGCTCCTTTTGTGGATTTCTTTGTCATTAGATTGATGAAGATAATATCGTGTCATCCACTGGTGCACTGTCACTGAAGAAAGTTCCTGAAAAGATGGTTGTCATTGGTGCAGGAGTCATTGGTGTGGAACTGGTGAGAAGATAGTTGAATCTCTTGGTTTTATAAAGGCACAAGGTGTCATTTTCTGTGCCATATTTCATCGTGTTGCTGTGATTTAACAGTTGAGTGACTTGTAATGAAACTGTTGAGACTTCATAGCCTGGTAGCTCCCTTTGCTACAGAAAAGCTGGGATAAGTACTTGTAGGATCAGTACTCCTGCAGCTGGTTAGTTAGGCAGGGAAATGAGAGGAACAAATCAGGGTTGTTTGGGGGTTTTTTGAGGGAGCTAGGGTGTGTTACTTTTCACTGAGGTTTGTACCTGCTCTACGTATAGATGAGAGAACTTCCTTTTAAAAAAAATTTTTAAGGGAAGTTCATTTTAAGCCAGGATAAATTCTTGTCTGTAGCAGTTAATTCAAGTCAATTTTTAAGGTGATAGAATTGTAGACATTCTGTCTATCAACCAAAGGAGCAAAGACTTAGTATTTCATTTTGGTCCAAATCCTTTTGCCTCATTTGTTCTTCAGAAAGAATGTATATTTGCTGATCTTGCATCTGTGTGAACACTTGCACATCTGACTGTTAAGCAGAGAAAGAGCAAGTGAAAAACTGTGTTGGGTGGATGTGCGTAACTGCAGCTAAATAGGGTGTATATGGGTTTTATTGGTGAAGCTGATAGTGGTTATGGTTGTAAATACATAATGAAGCAGCTAGTGGTTCCATTTCATTGCATAACAGTTCCTTCATGAGGTGCTGTTTTGATTTATTTTGTAGTGGTATTAGAACACCAGGAGCAGTTTCCTTTATTTTTTTCTGAGCTACATCCAAATTCTTTTTATTCTTAATATTTCTGTATGTATAACCTAAGACATAGCTAATTTTTTTTTTTGTTGTTAGCTATTTCTTCAAAAGCTTAATTCTGTGAATTTAATCATTGAAGTTTTGGGTATGGAAACAACCAGTGTAAATAATTTTTTGTGGAAGGGCTGGGGAAAATGGGACTTACTTTATTTATCAGTAAAAACTGATCAATTTGCCATTATCTGTTGTCCTCTTTTGAAAAGTTAGTCTGGTAAATATTAAAGAAATCCCACCTGTGCTTTCAAAATCTCTTCTTACCTCTTTTTTTTGTGACTGCAGGGTTCAGTTTGGCAGCGCCTCGGTGCAGATGTGACAGCTGTGGAGTTCATGGGCCATGTTGGTGGAATGGGAATTGACATGGAGATCTCTAAAAACTTCCAGCGTATTCTTCAGAAACAGGGATTTAAGTTTAAGCTGAACACCAAAGTTACTGGTGCTACCAAGAAACCAGATGGAAAAATTGATGTAGCGTAAGTGCTTAACATAAAGCTAAAGGAATGCCAGATATATTCTTCCTTCCAGTCCATCAAACCTATTTAAAAATACAGTCTGATACTGTTGTTTAAACAGGAAAAAAAGTATTTAGGATGAAATGTACTTCTTTACTGAAACTTAAACTTTATCCTGAAGTGCAGCTTAGAGAGCTCATAATTTTGTATTTATTGAGTCTGGGATTGCTTGTACAGGAGAGGTTCTATTGACTTGAGTTGAAGGTGTACTAATCTAAACCCAGAGTTGTTCTAGTGAGATCAACAGTAAAAACAGAAATCTAAGTAATAATTTTCATGGATCCTGTTTGCTTCTGGTATACTTAATGTAAATATCATGGTTGTTCATAGAGTAATTTTCAAGCCATTAATTCTTGGCTGCTTACTGGAAGGGTTTTTTTTGTCCATACATCCTCTTGTCTCAGAATAAGTGTGGCAGAAATCTTATTGCTTTTGAGCAGAAATGAATGAAAACTACTCCAGAATGTCTTTTAATGGCCACACTCAGGCCTTTTGAAGTCAATGATGAACAGTCAATATAGAAACACAAAAAGCAAATCTGCTTTGTAAAGGTAGGTATGCACTACTTTTTAAATGTATTGTCTGTGCAGGAACTGTAGTTGGAGTTTTAAGACAGTGCTTAATACTACTTAACAAAAGTGATCTTAAATGTTTTTTCATTGTAATCTTAATATTGCGACTTGTGTTTGCCATATGTGGGGATAGTCTGTACCTCACTGTAGTAAAGATCCTAGATTGGGGTTTCTTAACATACTGTGCTGATGCTGGTTGGGTCTCTTGCAGTCAGTTTCAACACTTATAGTTTCCTTCTGGTTCAGGAGAGTGCTTTTGAAACACAATTCCTAGTTACCCTCACTTTCCATGGCTTTGGTTCTTGAGCCCTCGGAGCAGATGAAGAGAACTTGTTCTGGGTGCCGTTAAACACAAAGATGCCCTTGAGGGCTGCACCTGATGCAGAGCAACTGCTAACAGGTGTTTGGCTCTTGGGCCACAGGAAAGCTCGCTTGGAATGCACAGCCTTGCCCCCCTTGAAACACAGATGGTTTGGATGTTGAGTACTTGGCACCAATTATTTTGCTGGACAGATTTGATCTATTGGATCATGCTACTTGGATATATACCCTGAGTATCTAAGAGTTAACAAATGTAGTGAAAGATATGATCCCTCCCTCTTCAACTCTTGCAAGGAAGAAGTGTGGCGCAGGCTGAATGTGTTTGTAGTGCTGGATCCAGGCAGCAGGTCACTGTCTGGATCCAGCTGGTTACTAGTCAGAGAAATAAAGGTTACAGCTTTTTTCCTACTTATTTTTCTGTAGTGTTGAAGCAGCTGCTGGTGGCAAGGCAGAAGTAATAACCTGTGATGTGCTCCTGGTTTGCATCGGTAGGCGTCCTTTTACCAAAAATTTAGGTCTTGAGGATATTGGAATTGAACTTGATAAGAAGGGGAGAATACCAGTCAATAACAGGTTCCAAACCAAAATTCCAAAGTAAGTAAGACAATATTTGTAACTTTTTTTAAAGCAAAACTCCTTGTTTTTTCAAGTTTAACCCCCTAAAGCACTTTTTTTTTGCTTTAATTGCGGAATGTAGCTTTATTTTCTGAAAGGAAAACTCATTACTTCTTTTTATTTCAGTGACTAAAGATCTTGGTCAACCTCTGAAGTTATGTAATTTACAAGTCACTGTTTCATGTTGCTCATACTTCTTTAAGTGTGGTCATTCTATTGAAACTGCTCTTCTAAACTTTGCATTGCTTTTGAAATATAGCATTTTAATCTGTTTTAGAGTTTTTAATAACATGTTTTAAACTGACTATTGTATAAGGTAGCCTAGGTGTGCTAGGATTTTTTTAAACAGTGTCTCATTCTGTTTCATTGGTCTGATAGCATCTATGCTATTGGTGATGTAGTTGCTGGACCTATGCTGGCCCACAAAGCTGAGGATGAAGGGATTATCTGTGTGGAAGGGATGGCTGGGGGAGCAGTGCACATCGACTATAACTGTGTACCCTCTGTGATATACACCCACCCTGAAGTGGCCTGGGTTGGCAAATCAGAAGAACAGCTGAAAGAAGAGGTACTGTGTGTTCTCAGACAAAAACTGTTTTTCCACCTTGGGTGTGGTTTCATTGCCTCATAGTTTATCTGGCTACTTTTTACAGGAGAATTTCTGCATCTGAATTTGTTGCTCAGGCTGTATGATTTAATGATTGCCTCCTGCATGCCACTCTCCCAAGGAATAGGGTCATATTTACTGACTTACGTTCCTTATGTTAATATTGTTATTTGCTTATGAATCTTTATACCCCGTTTGGTGGTTGTTCTTAGGCACTGCTCTGTGTGTGTCTTGCCTTTTATTTTTCTATTGCATCTGGTTTTGTATTTAGCAAATTGTCTGTGTTGTTACATTGTTCTTGTTGGTCATGAATGCATCTGTTTTGTAGGGTGTAGAATACAAAGTTGGAAAATTTCCATTTGCTGCGAACAGTAGAGCAAAGACAAATGCTGACACAGATGGCATGGTGAAGATACTTAGTCAGAAATCAACAGACAGGATGCTGGGTGCCCACATCTTAGGCCCAGTAAGTACTGTGCATTGTGCTGCTGTCTTGGCCTTGTAAAGATATTTTATTTAGTGTTGCAAAATAGTTGTCAAGTGAGAAGTGCTTGTAAAAATAAAGAAGATTTGAGTCCATCATAGTTACTCTCTTTTACTGTTCTCTCTGCAGACCTGCCCTCCTCTCTGTTTTCTGTTACTTTACTCTTAGACCCAGCATTTTATTTTTCCCTAGAATTGCTAGGGTTCAGTGTTTTATCTGAACAGTTTTTTGTTTGATTGGTTGGGGTTTTCTTATGAATACTGCCAAATACTAAAGAGAAAAACAGGAATTGTTGACTTAGGTTCTGGAAGTTGAGGGAGTTAAACAGACATTTTTTACTATTTCATAGGTGTTCTTTCTCCCCCCATGAATTTCAGACTTCAGCAAACCTTTCGCTGCAGTCACCGAATCTGGAGGCACTAACTTACAGTAATGGGATTTAAAATCCTTTGTAAAAGTTCTAAGTCAGAAAACTGTATTTTGGAAAAGTGCCACTTTCCACTGTCCTGCAGTCTGAAGTTAGATCCTGATCTCTGTTTTGTTTACCTTAGCTTTAAATAATATTTAGGGAAAAAAAATGTAAGCAGAAACATTTCCATGCATCTTTTTATACAGCTTTCTTTAGAAGAAACACTGAAACTGCTCTCTGTTTTCCTGGAGAGGAAATTTTATTCTTATGAACTGATACACTGTCAGCACTGGTGGACAGGCTTTTTGTTTCTTCATCCAATTCTCATAATTTATGATGGGAATAAGACTTTATCCTGGTTTTCTCTCTCACAGAGTGGTCAGGGTTGGAAGGGACCTCTAGACATCATCTAGTCCAACCTCCCTGCTAGAGCAGGGTCACCTACGGTAGATTACACAGGAACACGTCCAGATGGGTTTTGAATGTCTCCAGAGATGGTGACTCCACAACCTCTGGGCAGCCTGTTCCAGTGCTCTGTTACTCTCACAGTAAAGTTTTGCCTCATGTTTAACTTGAAGCTCCTGTGCCATTGCTCATTGTCCTGTCTTTGGGCACTGTGGAAAAGAGACTGGACGCATCTTCCTGACACCTGCCCTTGAGATACTTATAAGTACTTAGAGGAAGCCCAGTTTAGGTTAATCTGTGTGAGATGGTAATTTCCTGCATCAAAAAGAGCGGGGGGTAAATATTAAAATTACAGATCTGAACATTAAAAATTGGAATAGATTTCACTCTTTTATTTTTGATGCCTCAAGGAAAGGTTTACTGGGTAAATACACATAAATACAATTCATGTTAAAAAAAATGAGGATGCGCTTGTTGATCTAGTTACTAGCTATTTAACTTCTCAGGAGGGCATTGAAGTTTTGGGTATGTTTTCAGCAGTGATAATGTACAGTAGCTTTGATCAGAATGTATTATGTGATCAGTGTCTTGTGGTGCAAAAATGCCCCAAATCTTGCTCAGCTCTCTTTAATAAGAAAAACAAATATTGAGAATTATCTTTAGACTTCCACTAGGCTTGAGCAGTCACCTAAGAGATACCTGTGCCTGACATGAGAACACAGCTGAAGTGCTGGTTATAATACAGGGTTTTGGGGAGGGTTGTAGATTTGTCTTTGCAAGCTATGAGTGACTCAGAAGAACCTGGGCAACTGCATAAAGGTTTGTGCTAATGGCAAATAACATTAAATTACAGGGTGCTGGTGAAATGGTGAACGAAGCTGCCCTTGCTATGGAATATGGAGCCTCATGTGAAGATATAGCCAGAGTTTGCCATGCCCATCCAGTAAGTCTTTTCTAACCAGACTGTTGAACACCAAGCTTACACAGACATGTTGTAATTACATGTAAATATTAATGACTTGTACCTTTTTGTGTTTGCTCTCTACAGACAGTGTCAGAAGCCTTCAGGGAAGCAAACCTAGCAGCATCTTTTGGCAAAGCTATCAACTTCTAAAATGAAAGAGCAGGTCTTGTACATGTATAGTACATCTCTGAAAGTGGACTGTGGGCCCTTATGGAAGGCGGAGTCTGAGGATTTTAGGACTGAATTAATTGAATATCTTCATCGTAAACATTGAGTATTTAAACAAGTGTAGTTTGGAACAAGCAGAATTATCCAGTCACTGTAAATTAAATACTTAAGATTACATTTATTTACATGGTGAATGTTGCAGAAAAACAGCCTGACAGAACTCTTCTTCAAAACCAAACATTTTGCTGTTGCATGGGGTTATCAGGTGTGCTGGTCAAAACTCCGGAGAAGTGTGCAGCATAACTGCTGTTTTCTTATTTGAGGTAGTGATAGACAAAGCCAGCTGAATGCTGGCACTTACAATGCCACTGGCACTTAAAATGCCACTGTCACTTCCGCACAAAAATGTGTTTCCTTCTGAAGGGATTAACTTTCTTACATACAAGTACCAAAATTTGTTTTGACCTAGTAGTGCTAGGATTTTGGGAGAAGGGGGGCTCCTATAGTTCAATTAAAACTCTATTTACTTTTTAAAGAGAAAACTACTCTGTGTGTGTGTGTGATTCTCCACACATCATGTTTTCATATTGAAAACTCGTTGGGAAAAATCAAGTGCTGACAGAGAAATGAAAGACTGAAAAAAAATCAATGCTAACAAATCTTTTTTTATTATTTTTTTGAAGCTTCCATTGTCCAACTCTCTTAAACCTGAAATGCTACAACTGGGTAGTGGAGCAGGGGTTGCTGTTTAGTGCTATGATGTGAGGGTTGTTCTGCACCTTCCACACACAAGGGCTGCAGTGTCAGCTCTCCACACTGTTTCAGCATACTTCTGTTTTCTATTTTGTGCTCTCTTTGTGTCTCTTCTGTAGCAAGAGAGCCTAATAAATATTTAACATGGCTAGAGGATCTTCTTGGGTTTTGTTTGCTGATGGGTCCTGCTACTCCTTTTAGTATCTAGGTTGTATTGGATACATAATGAAACTCAGAAACAGCATCTTTGGGAGATCTCTTGTGTGTATAGAGAATGTGCCTGATTCCAGTAGTTCATTTTTAGGTTCTGTTTTACAAGATGCTGTTTCTTTTTCTTTGCTAGGCTCGTCTGCCTTGAATATCACCCTAATACCTACTGGTTTTGTGTGTCCTTTTTTGTAACACCAATAGCATGAAGGGTGAGATACGTGCATTCAGAAAATGGTGCAAAAACTACTTGGTTTTGTGTATAGACAAGATGCTTGTACCCTGACTTTGTTCAGAATTTAAGTATTGATCCAGTATTCCTACTGAGTGATGGAAATACATGCCAATGTTAGCATTTTATTAAGATACCAGTTAATCAGCAATCACCACTGATAGTCTTTTTTTTTTTTTTTTTTTTTTTTGTGGGGGTTTTTTAACTCCTGTTTTGAGTTTAGATGGGGTTAAACCACAACAGCTCATTGAAGTTACCACGAGGCTATGAGATGATGTAGATGATCTGTGAATTTGAGTAAGTGAATTAATGGGGATCTCCTTTCAGGTGTTGGTAGGAAGTTGCTGAGGGGAAAGCAAAAGGGAGACAACAGTGGGGGAAGAAAAACTTTGTTCTTCTGATGTAGGCATTTCATTATTATCACTTCTACCTGCTGCAGGCAAATGCTATTAAGCATTAATTTGTAAATTCTAGAAGCTCTGCTCTTGCAGAAACAGCTTTGTGTCCACTGCCCTCTGCCTCCCTCAATAGTTATGGCAAATCTTAGTGCAGTTCAGCCATGGGTTTCATCAGTGACAAATTCTCATTTTGTTCCTGTTAAATGAAGTTTAGAAAGTCAGGAAACTTTTAATCAGTAATAATACTACTAAACTTACACTGAAACATAGTGTCCCAGACAGTTGAAAATAAAATTCAAGGTCCCAAGGTTGTTTCTCTGTTGTTACTTCTCTCACCATTGTTCTGTTCAACTGTACAAAGAGTTTTTGGAAAGCAAGAGTAAGATGAGCTACTGAGCCACCTGTCGGTGGTCTGATAGCAGTGAAGTCTGAAGGCTGTAAAGTTTGCAGATTGTGTTTTTAACAGCTGCTAAGTGTACTGGCACTGAAACAGTGTGCAATGCTGGTATGGTAATCCCTACTATGGACTTTTTGCTCTGGCTTTTGTAACCTGTGCAGCATAAGGTATATTTATTGAACCATACTGCTCTTCAGTTTGCTTAGGTGGTGATATATTTTGCCATAGTTGTTCTTAATTTTTGCTGATGTTAGGCAAAGTAGGATAAGGTGCTGATCAAAGTACATACACAGATGTATTCCTTAGGTCAGTTAGCAGTCAGGATGTTTAAAAGCATGTTGCAGTTTTGGATGCAAATTTGTTAGCTAATGAACGTTGCAAACTGATTTGCACAGTGCAATTGTCTGAAGCTGCACTGTTCTGCATGACTTGGAACTGAAGTTTGGTGAACTGGATGTTACTCCTGCACTTTGAAAAAAGTCTTATGTTTTCAATGCAAACTGTACTTGGAGAGCAATGTCTGTGTAGTTAACTGATTCACATGAAGTGCTCTGTGAACTGTAGTTCCTTTTTCTGAGAGGCTCGATCCTCCAAGCTTGGGTTATCACATAAATTTGGTGCTTGAAATATGAACCATACTCTCCCCTTCAGTGCTGACCTCTGTTTCCCCTTCACATATCAAGTGTTTCATAATCAGTGACATGAAACCAGCATTAAGCCTAAAGGGCTGCCATGCATAGGGTAAATCATCCTTTTTGAGTATTCTAGCCCAAATACTGGCTAACCACACATGGATGGGATTTCTTCCATTCATTCGTAATTTTGTTCTGAGTGACCAGCCTGTATTTCATACTAATTGCAGCCCTTATTTAAAATGACATAGTTGGAGCCAAGATTTTATTAGATCTCTAACCAGTTTAAAAACAAGACTTGCTAAAGGATTAATTGATTTACTATTTCAGCTACTGAAAATACGAAGGAACTTAGTGAGTCATACTAGGTACATACAGTGATACAAAATTACTGTTTATTTCCAACATCAAAAAGTTACTTGTCTTTGGTTCTGTGACTTGAGAGTCAGTGTAAAACCTGTTCACTTTATCAGGTCTTAGTGTAATGTCAGAACTAGTGTAATACTTGTAAACCCATCCTGAACACAGGCATTTCCTGCTCCCATTTATAAGCAAGTGCTATAGACAGCAACCTTCTGGCTGATTGTCTGTAAGAGGGAGCGAACTGTCTCTTCCAGCTCCACCAACTGCTTGGCTTTGTCTTCCAGAACTTTTTGATTGTTTTCGTAAGTATTTTCCAAGTCTGTCAGCAAAAGAGGAGAAAAAACAGTTTAATTAGGAGTGCTTTAGCACAGTAAAATATAAATAATTATTGTTAGGGATAAACTACTATTCAAATTGTTTTTATTGCAGAAGAAAATATCATTAGGAAAAAAAAAGCAAAGGCTGGAATGGCACCTTTTTTGTTTCCTTAGCATTGAAACATACAGCAACAAGGAAGTAATTTTCCGTAAGTGGAAATCCAAAAGTATACTTTGATTCATGTTGAAAGTAATTGTTGTTCCCTGCTGTACAGTGGCTTTTACAGAACAGTGAATTGTTTTGGCTTGTTATGCTCAAGACTATTCAGTGAGTCACTGTAACTGTGCAGGAACAGCTAAGAAGAATGAGTTCCTGGCCTGGCAAAAACAGAAGGAAAACTTAGCTTCCTCCCCAGTACCTCCCCATTTCAGTCAATTTTAATTGGCAATGGGAAATGTTACATTAATGTGTAAACTGCAACTGATGTATCCTGATTACTTTTCATTTTAAGGGTTTTTCAGGGAGGGGTAGCGGGAGTATGGTTTGAAGATGCAGGTCTTGCTTGAGTGGGTTAGTCCTCATCTTAAGCTCAGGAGCTGTGTTCCTTGCCTGTAGTGGTTCTTGGAGCAGTGATAGGTGCCATACCAGAAGTTTGTATCACTTAAGTTTCAGCTTTTTTTCTAGAACTCTTTGATTCCAAAGATTATGTTTTGTCCATAAAAATGCAGACAGTGAAGATTCAGTAACAAAGAATTAACTTCAATTTTTTTCCTTAATGCTGGTGAACAGTTGTTTTAACAGCATGACACTGTTTCATATTTTAAGATTACAACGTACCTCTTCATAGCAGCCTTACCTTTGAGTAGCTGGAGTTTGCTGTTTGCTTGAGCCAGTAAGGCTTTAGCTTCATCTTGCAACATGCCAGCTTTCCTCCTAGCATCAGCCGACTCTTCTGTCTTCTTGGCTATGAGATCTTCCACGGTTTTATACTTGTCGTTCAGCTCGGTATTGAGGACCTGTTGTTCCAGATTGAAGCACAAGATGGAGCTCATTCAAAAGACATCGCAGCGGCAGTTTGCAATCTTTACTAACGGCGTGCAAGAAGAGCCTAATTAGCTCAGGTAACAAAAGCAGAAACAGTGTTGGGATATTTCCCTCTTAATAGTAAAGACTTTAAGAGCTGAGGTGAAGCCTCATCAGCTGCCTTTTTGCAGATCTGTGGCTGTTTTATGGTTTTAATTCTGACACTTGGCATGGATTTACGGGATTTGGTTACACAGTTCTGTAACTAATGGAAGCCATGGCCCCTAGCAGAGCTGGGAATGGGCACTGCTGCATATGGCAAGGAATGGGCAGCGTTGATGGTTGAATGCTTGGGTTTGGGGGGGAATGCCCTTGTTGTCCTTACAGGAATGGGAACAGCTGCCTCATTTGCATAGTTGAAGGTTGTGGAGAAGTTGAAAGGTTGGTTTCTCAGCTGTGCTATTAAGAAGTCTGGTGACCCAGCTGAATTCAACCAATAAGTGAACAAGCAGCAGCAGTGCAGGAAGTCTCTTGTGTTTACTTGACAGCCACCTGAAATACTACTTAGTGTTTGGTAAGAATTGATTTGATGGATAATACATCTCTCCTGGCAGAAAATGCCTCTCTGGAGGCCAATGGGCTAACTATAGACAACAGAGCAGAGCAATGAAACTTCCTTTGGCAGATTGGTCCGTTGTTTTGTTAATGAGCATTCTTTTGCTATTACGAAGGTGTGTAAGCAGACATTGGGAGCAATGCCATAAGGTCACAGAGCAAACTTTGCACTAAGCTAATTATTTTTCTTGTAGCTTGATTCTGTATATGCCAAATTCTTGGTTGTTGGTCCTACACCTACCATAGAACCATGAATCCTCTGTGGGGGGGGTGAAAATTACTAGTTCTGTGGCAGAGACTAAAGCTGAGAGACAGAAGAATCTGAGAGTGTGACAGCATGACAGGCTTCCTGCAGATATTTTAGAATCTGAAAACTTCCCAGTGCTTCCTTCTCTCTGTATCTGGTACCTAGTAACTGAAGAGCAGGTATCTTTGGAAAGTGTATTAAGAGCCTTTTTTTTTTTAATTGTCCCCAGTACTCGATCAATAAATGAAAAGGATTATGTGTTCACTAACATTCCTTTAGCCAAACCCGGGGTTAGTGATTGGCTCTCTTAGCATCTTTCCTGAGCTTCTCACCTTTTTAACTTCTTCAGCATTTTGTTTTGCACTAACGATTCTTTCTTCTATATTGTCCACATTCGCTGTATTTGTAGCAGCCTTTTGCTTCAGGTCTTCGACGCTCCTCTCTAGTGCAAACAGACGTAAGGTAGCATTGTTCAGTGTTTCTTCAGATGCTGCATTTTCAGATTCGATCTAAGAAAGAGGGACAACAGTTATGTTTTCAAAAGACAGTTAATGTAATAGTAAGCTTTCTAAACAAGCCCTGATCAACCCATGTCCATAGAGCTTACATTAAAAAGTGTTTTTGTTTTGTTACAAATCGCCAATTGTGGTCAGGATGAACAGCCCACTGCTTGAAGATGGGGTACGTACGGGGCAGGAAAAGCCTTAAGGAATGTAATTTAAAAATACCTGATTGTGTTACACATGTAAGAGTTACTTAATCCACAGGAAAAACTAAACTTGACTCCGTCATTTAGTAATGGACTTGTGAAGCTGCATATCTTCTAAGCTGGCCAAGCTTCATGGGTATAGACAGGACTATAGGTCTTATGAGGGCTGAGATGAAGCCTAAAAATACATTATCTGACAAGACTACAGCAATTAGCACTTTGCAGCATTCGTTTCTTTTAGCCTGGTGCTGCAGTGGTGGATGACACTGACAGCATGGCTATGCCAGTACACCAACTGTGTGGTGACAGCTGTGACTTGCCAGAGATCCTGGCACACTTGCTGTGTCAGAAGGCTATGATCCTGCTCATCTAACTCGAGAGTGCAGGATATGGAGTCAGGAAAGCCTTCTGGGTAGTTGCTGGTTGTTTTTTTTCAGAGCAAATGGTTCCCTAGCATCTGTCATACTAACTCAAAAGTTTATATGAGGGCAAGAATGGTTTAGATTAATTGTAAGTGCAGTCTGTGATTTGCTGTACCCAAGAGCCTTCCCTAGACAAGCTTACATCGGTTTCTAAGTGTCAGACTTGGTGCTGTTTCTGTATCTTAAATACTCATAAAGAACTCACCGAGGTCAGCAGGTCTTGAGTTCCTTTAATGTCTTCATCAGCTTGTTTGATGGCTTTTTCAGCTGCATTTTGAGCTTTTTCAGCTTCTTCCAGTGCTGCTTTCACCATGTCTGCAGTGACTTTAACATCTGTTGCACCTTTGCTGTGGAGCAAAACTATGTTAATGCTAAAAAGCTTTCACTTGGAACTGGAAAAGGAACTAGTTACACACTGTAAAGGGCCATTTTTGCCCCTTTGTGAAGGAATGAGAGTCTGCACTGGGCTAAGTTAAACTCTGTGTTTTCAGACAGAATGAAATTAAAGTCTCATTCAAGCTACTGGTGATGGAAATCAGCTAATCCAGAGCAGAGTTGCATACCTTGCTTTCTTAGCTTCCTCCAGTAGCATTTCTGCTCTGGCAATGTCTCCAGCACTCTGCTGCAGAATGACCTCAACATCAGAAAGGCTTTCTACACGCTCACGAATATCTTCTGTCAGGGCTTGCAGCTGCTGGGGAGTGCTTGGCATCTCCATGTTCAGCACTTCATTAGCCACCGCCTCGATGCTATCCAGGTCAGCACTGTCTTCTAGTAGATGGACACACAGGGCAAAGATGTTAGTAAAAGCTTCCCCCTGTCAAATCTCAGTACTCAAATTCTTGTCCAACTGCTCCCGTAAATAGAAAAAATAATGGGAAAAAATTCCTCTCCCAGGTTTACAGAAAATGAAGGTGTTAAAACTGCTTCCTTAGTGTGAAACTTCCCTCTCAGGAGAAGCACAGCAGACATGTAGGCCCTGCTGGCATAGCTCTCTTGGAAGCCATTTGAAGATCTTGGTGATTAGCTACACCATGCTGGGGCTGGGGAAGCAAAAGCCCACAGAAAACAAAGCCAAGACCTGCATATAAATGTATTTGTGCTAACAGTACACTCAGTCTTATGCAAACAGAGAAGGAATGGGGTGGCTGTGCTGCTGCTTGTTAGCTAACAAGGCCCACATTTAACCTCTACCTGCTTTCTTACAGAGATAAACTCAATTTCTGACTTTCCTCCCATTTAATAGCACCTTGTCTTTCTAGCCAGAACTTATGAACACACTTGGCAAGCTACAGCAGTACAACAGCCTCAGCTGCAATGAACACAGCAACATGTCACTTTCCTATTGTCTTTGTTTTCTCTTGTTTCCAGATTTCATCATACAAACCACATCTGGCTGAACAAGGGAGGGGGACACAACTGTGGCATTACTCCTTAGAGGATGATTCAGAGCTAAATATAGTTTTAACAAACCTAGAATTAAATAGAATGTAAATGTAAGGTTTTTACGCATTAGGAAGTCTCTAATCTGTTTAATCAGATTTCTCAGGTCTTCATTGCTTCTGTCCACTTGTTCTTTCGTAGCATTGGTTTTGAGCAAAACTTCTTGTGCGTTTTGTTTTGCTTCATCAGCTCTCTGTTTTGCCTCAGAAACCTGAAGAGAGGAAAATAGGTTTGATTGTGTATTTGGTTATGCTTTAAAGCCCGTTTAAAAAAAAAACAAAATTCAGTTGGAGTCAGAGGTAATATTAATGAAAAATGCTTTTTCTCATAAAACTCACAGAACACTTTTAAAAGCTGGCCATGATCCACACCCCCAGTGCTAGTTTAAACAACTCAGGGTAATGTTTGGTTATCCATGAAGCTTCACTTTAACAAGCTCCCTATCTGAGGATCTTTGCAAGCATGAAGTTACACAACTGCAAAGAAGTATCTTGAAGTAAACCAGGCACATACTTTGTCAATTGCTGCCTAAACTTGTGTTGCAACTAAAATTTATTTTAATATCTAACAACTGCTTTGTTGTGTTACCATTCTGGAGAGTTGCTCAACTTCTGCTAATGCACTGAGGATGTCTCTGTCAAAGTCCATGGCTTTCTGCCAGGCGCTGTGAGCTACAGTCACCAGCCCGTCGCAGCCAGGTCCCCCACACTTCCTCTTGCCTTCAGCTGTTCGACAGTTCAAGCCGCCACACTCGGACTCGGCACAGGAGGCTCCTGCAGGAGTGCCACAGGTCTGCAGGGACAGGGGAAACAGTCACAGCTTGCTCTGCATTCCTGAGCTGTGAGGGGGATGCTGCTCTGCCACGACAGAAACACCCTGTTGTTTTTGACCCTTACGGTAGCACCCCAAGTACCACAGGGAAGGAAGATGAAGCAGAGCTGCGAGCTGGAGATGGTTCCTGCAGCAGATCCACACCAGCATGACTTTAATCTCTTCTGTGCCACCTAGCTGCCTTTAAGCTTTGGTTGCAAGCTGAAAGCTACCCCTTTCTGTACCGCTTTTGTTTGTAATCAGTCTTCAGTACTGCTGGAGGAAAACTAAGCCATCATAAGAAGCTATTTGATAAAGTGTTTGCTGCAGGGAAGTATCTCTTCCTTTACTCTAATGTCCTAGAAACTGAAATGCTCCAACTTGAACAGGAAACTTTTTTTCATCTCCCTTAAAAAGGTGTCCCATTCCCTTCCACCAAGTATTTGGTCTGATTTCATCATTCCAGAACACCTTCCAATTTGTGAATTTTGTCAAGTATGTCTTCCTATAGAAAATTTCATAGTAGGCTTTTCTTTTAAAGCAAAACTTATTTGAATCAGCAACATTGTACTGAGAATTATCCACTACTTGGACAGTTGTTTGAACAATGAAATTTCTCAGGAGTCATTTCAGCCAGAGGGAAAACTGGAAAATTCCTCATTCTTGTGTTGTTCTTTTTCCCTTTAGCTGAAGTACAGTCACTAACCAATGTACTTAACTGACATACTTTGCAGCCAAAAAACCTCTCTGGGAAAACCCAGGGGCTGTGCCAAGTTAGCTGCAGCTGTCTCCTGTGAAGTGCAAATGAGTCTCTCTTACCTGTTTGGCATGCAACCCAGCAGTAGCTAGAAAGCAAAGAGAATTTTTTTTCTTTGTGTCCCATGACTACACCTCCAAGCAACTCAGCGTTTATGGCCTTGATAAACATCTACCCAAGATTTTCAGTCCTCAAGAACAGTTAGGCAGGAATGTAGGGGAAAGGAATCTAAACAAAGATGTTTCTTTCTTGCCTCCCGAAAAAAAAAGGAGGGCTGGGGGAGTCGGGAGGGATGATTGTAGTTGTAAAGGACAGGGGACAATTCGGTGTGTGAAGAACTCATCCTCTAACACTGGCCTGGCCTGCCCAGGGTTGTTAATGAGCAGTCCCCTGCAGCCTGCCTTCACACCAGATTGTTCTCTGAATGCAGCTGGCTGACTTCAAAGAAAAGCTGAGGGAACACCCAGCCTCTCCCAAGAAAAAAAGCCACCCTTGATCATATTTACAGATGAACAGGCAGCTTCAACAGAGAAAATGCCCTTTTGACTCCAGCTGCCTTTAAAGTTCTGCTTTGTCTCAAGCAGGAGGACCAGAGCTCAGGGATGCCGAGGAGGGCAGCCTGTTGGCTCAAGTAGAAGTGCTGCCTGGCTGGGCACGCCATGTACCCTTTAGAGACGGAAAAAGGAAGAGAGAAGCCTAGGGAGAGCAAGCACATGAACTGAGGCCAGGCTTAAGAGGATGGTGCTCAGCCCAGCAGACTCACTATGCTTTTCTGCATGTGGAGCTCCATTCACAGCAAAGGGTGTTGGGCTAGAGTTAGGGTGATGCTTTCTCATGGCTGGTAAGGGTAGGAGGGAGACTAATCTGAAAGGTCAGTAGGTGTTAAGAGGTCACTGATTAAACATCCCTGTTCTAACCCACAAAATACCCCACCATGCAAGAAATATGCACTTTTCGTGCACAAGTATGTCACACTGTCAAGCTCTAAACAGTTCCTCTGCAGCCGCCACTTCTTCACAAACGCAAGTTTGGTTTTGCTACAGGTTTTATACCAGCAATTCTCAGCTGTGTACCTTCTCAGCCACTTCAGAGAGATCCAGGCTCTGCAGCTTGCCTGCCAGTTCATCCAGAAGGCGTGACTGCTCCTCTTGCTTAGCCTTGAACTGGGCCTCCTTCTCGTTGATTAAGTCTTCCACTTCCTGCCGCGTTTGTGCTGACAGCTCCACGGCGCTACCAGGGTGAACAGTGGAGGCATTGACCCTCTCCTCTGCCTCCAAGGACATCTGGAAGTACTTGGTGATACTATCCAAGGCTCCTGCAGAAATCAGAGGGAGCTGTTCAGAAATCTGTTCAGTAATTTATGTTATGGAGGTTGACTGATGACACATCAGGGCTAGCAATGTGACTATCAAGGTAAAGGCAACACTTGCACTTGGTGCCACTGCAAGGATGACAGAACTTGGCCTGTTATGGGGAGGGGAAAAAAATGGTCATTTTTTTTTCTTGGTTGACAAATGTCAAGTTCACTGGATTTTGAAGCTGTCTTTCTCTGACCCTAGTGACTGAATTCTGCTTGTCCTGAGGGCAAAAGGAGATCAGCTTTTTAGGTTTATAGGGCAACAGTTTGTTTGCTAAGAATTTACTTATCCTTTTAGTTCTTGTTGCTTGCCCTAGGATGTCTGGCCTATGGAATCACTGCTTGGAAACTGGTCAGAACTTTCCTATGAAACAACTGCTTGATGAAATGTGCTGATTTCAGGAACTCTTAGTTTTGGACAACTTCTGGGGAGGCCTGGAGCAGGAGTAAGGGACCCCATGGGGGTGGCCACAATGCACCTCAGGACAGTTTTCTTCTGCAGAATGCCATGGATCAGGTACTGCCCTGTTCTACATCCTACTTGCCTCACTCTGTGAAATCCCATGTTCACTGGAAACAATCTCAGACTTTATGAGAAGTAGGAAATTAAAAAAAATAAATAAATCCTTTATTTCAAATTGGAATGAAGTCAGCTTTCAAAATTTCCAAACAATTTGGTAACGTTCCTCTTCCTCCAGCAAATTTCTTTCCTGCCCCACTTCAGTGTGCCCACGGGCATGGGAGGCTTGGGTGGCTCTGAAGGACTGAGCCCTTACAGAGTGCTCTTAGGCACCAAGACCCAGGTAGTTTTTCCAACCAAAACCAGCAGTTTTAACAGACTGGGGAAAGCGAGGGAGATGTCCAGATGTATCCTGGAATCTGCTGCACTTTCAGCTGTTGCATCTCATCTGAAATGTATTAATCAAGAGCCTTTGAGTCAACTCTGTGACCCAAGAACTTGAGCTGGCTTCACAACGTGTGGAGGAAGAGGGAGGGGGTAAAACAAAATTCCTG